>NW_027412309.1:0-42524 GCF_047663935.1 Musca autumnalis
CCTTTCAGAATCCAAAAAATACCATGTTACAGTCATTCCATTTGGACGATGCCTCTACAACCTTCAATATGAGCTTATATAGATCAATTTCTGTGTGGAGTTTTTCTACCCATTGAAAATTAATTGAGCGGTATTGTCGTGCCCACCAATCCAAGAACTCGCTATACTTCTTTTATGGGGTCTATATTAAAACGCCCATCTATACCCACACTTGTCTGTAGACATATTTAATAAGAATTTTTATTTTATTTATTTCAAATATTTATTATAATAAAAAATTACAATAAAATTATATAAAAAATAGCACTAGCATCTAAGGCTATCGGCTATTAATAAGAATAAATACCAACTTTCAAACATTTCGGTAAGAAAATCTGGCTAAAACCTTTAAAATATCGAACATTCGGAGATACCGTTCTATCAACATGTGGAACCATACAGACAAATTTCTAGGGACAAGTTTTGTAATTCCAAAGGAGAAAAAATAACAAATTTCAGCCATTTCGGTGGGACTTTAAAAATACAGAAAATCCGGAGGTATGGGGGCTATATAAAGACATGGACCTATACCAACCAATTTCAATGGAAAGTTTTATACCCCCAATGAAGACTAAAAACCAAAATTCTGCCATCTCGGTGCGATACTGAGACCAGAACCTTCAAAATACCGAAAATCGGGAGGTACTGTTCTATGGGGGCTATATGAAGGCGTGAACCTATACCAAAAAAAATTTCTGGAGGAATGTTTCATACTTCCAATGAAGACTAAAAACCAAATTTCTGCCATCTCTGTGCGGTATTGAGACCAGAACCTTCAAAATAAAGAAAATAGGGAGGTACCGTTCTATATAAAGGCGTGGACCTATACCAACAAATTTCAGCAGGAAATACCGAAAATTGTGAGGTACAGTCCTTTGGGGGCTATATGAAGGCGTGGACCTATACCGAAAAAGGTTATGAGGAAAGTCTTATACCAAGACTAAATACCAAATGTCAGCCATTTCGTTGGGAAAGCTATGTACCCCCAACTTAAGCTATGTACCCCCAACGAAGACTAAATACCAAATTTCAGCTATTTCGGTGGGATATTGAGGATACAACAGTGGGAGTGACCGTTCTATTGGGTTATATGAAGGCGTGGACCTATACAAATTAATTTCTAGTCATGTACCATATTTCAGCCATTTCGGTGATAGGGATGTACCGTTTTATATGGGGTACATCAAAACGTGGACCGATACCGAGAGTTGTGGGAGAGAGTTGTGCTTCCCTAAAAAGGACTAAATACCAAATTTTAGCCATTTTTGTAGGATAATATAGGTAAAACCTTTAAAATACCGAAAATCGGGAGATATCGTCCCACGAGGGCTATATCAAAACGTGTACCTATCGTCGGTGTCATGCTTAAGTGTTCCATACGCCATTTGGCCGTTTTGAGATAATCGCATTTTAATGTTTTGCGTCACAACTGCGTGGAGCTGACTTAAGAAAATATTTGTATTTTTGACTTGAAATATTAAAAATAGTATATAGAACATATTTGCAAAAATAGAGAGGAATATGTATTGGAATATAAAAGTTATAGAGATTTTTTTAAAAAAAATAATTTTTGTCGATTTGTTCCATATCCACACTTATGACACAAATGTGAAATATTGTAAATCACATGGAACAAAGTGACAAAAAAAATTTCCATCTCTGACTCTATAAATAAAATTCTTCTAAATCGAAAATTAAAGTTCTGATTTTTGAAATGTGTTTTAAAACTTGTAAGTTTTTAAAACATTAAATTCATAACTGCAAAATGTTTAAGCTTTCGTGTAAGTGCGTGCATATCTCGGAAACTAGATCAGATAGGAGAAAGCCGACTAGAAATTCAGAAAGAGCATACCGGAAAACCCTAGAAACCACCTGTATCCCAAAAAGTCAAAAATGGCGTATGGAACACTTAAGCATGACACCGACGCTATATTAAAATTTTTGGTAAAAATATTTCTTAGCCTATGGAAACACAAAATACCAAATTACAACAGATTCTGTGGTCAAATGGGTCTAATACATTAAAAATACCTTAAAGTGACGCGTTATATATGAGGCGTCATATGGGGGCTATACCAAAACATGGACCTATATAAACAATTTTTGGTATAAATGTTTGTTAGCCTCTGAAAACATAACATTGTTTCTCCAAGCGTGTTTTTTGTCCCATAAGTAGCGTTACTTTTTAGTTACTACTCCATAAGGTTGGAAACGTAAAAGTAAGCTGAGAAAATTTTCAGATTTTTAAAAGCGTTAAGGCATCAGTCATTTACTAAATATTTAATGTTTTGTCTTCTAAAAACATTGGGAGCAAACGTACACCAATAAATAAAATATAATCAACATAATTAATATTCATATTATCGTTTACAAAGCTACTTTACCCACTGTTCAGCATAGTACATTTGGACGGTATTACATCTCCATATATGAATGATTACTCTATGGTTATTGGCATTTGTGTACCAGGAAAATGTTGTGTATGTGTTTGACAACATGTCCGGATTGTTATGAATAATTTTACTTTATTCTAACGGAATCAGCAATGGACTAATATCCAAACGGACTTGTTGTTGTGGGTATAGGTTCCAGCTACATACATTTGCTTATTAAAATCGGTATTAGTAAACAGGCACCTATCCATTTTATTCTAAGTCAGAAATACTAATAACACATTCACCAGATTAATGATAGTACGAGTATGTACAATTATGTTTCTCTTCATAAATTATTTTGGTTTTACAATTGTTCTGAGTATTGTTCGAATAAAATTACAACGATTGGAGTAAATCTTATTATTTTTGATAGTTGAACAATAACAAATCTCTATAGATTCGCGTAACAAGCACTTAGAAGTTATGTATACCTGTTAGACTTTTTAATCTTCATGAAAGAGATCCGGAGGTCCAACATATTTAGAATCACGTCTGTCTACGTTTACGGAAATCAAGGTATATTACAGGAGTTCAACTAATCCCGTAATTTATTATAGGCAATTATTTACAATCTATAGTTAACTAGCAAAAATCATTCAAATCGATTTACATCAGAGAGAAAAAGGGACGTTAAATCCTATGCACGCGTGCTTAAGCAATTGTGTTGCTTGCTCTAATGCAGCTTTATATGAGTAAAGGACAACAAAAATTAGTTTCCTTGAAGCCAAGGTTTGTACTATTATAATACGCGAATTATTGTAGATTACCAGTAACTATGACTATTACTGGATCAAATTAAGTGTTTTTAAACAAAGCTCAAAAATTTAGAAAAAAAAAATTATTTGCGTGGAAGTTATGACCGCGTAGATGAATAAAAATAGGTAAAAACACGTTGAAGCTAACGAGGTTTACGGTGCTATTCGATTGCTGGTTAAACCATTCAAATGACGGACATCTGTCCAAAGTAAAAGTAGAAGAATACAAAGTGAAGATTACACTTTCAATGTATCATTTTCAATATTTACTCTGCATCCACCTTTTTACTTTTGCTGATATTTGATTTTAGGTTTTTTTTTCTATTTTTACTTAACTGGGACTCGCATTCGAGTATTAAAAAAAAAACAATAATAGGAAATTACTCACGATTACATAATTTGATATGTATAGTGACTACGTAGTCCACACAGCATCACAGTAATTTACTGCCAAAGCCAACATTTAGTGCAATATTTTTTGTTAAAAACAACTTTTTTTGGGTACAGTATTTACAATATTCTTTTGAGTAAATCATAGATCGTGAATATCCATCCAATAGAACGTCGAAAACGGTTACTGAAAAAATTAAAAAAAATTGCAAAAAAATGTTCTGGAAAATATGGCGGAATATTTGCGTTTTCTGTGGATCATTTCTTTTTCCGTTAAGAAAGCGACACACCACTCGCGTTTTTGCGGAAACAGAGTTTTAAAACGTTTAGCGGTATGGAAGCTGTATCCGATTTATCCCAAAAATTGGTTGTAAGTGTATATCCACGGTTCTTGATAGATTTTATTAAAATTGGTTGGTTAAAATTGGTTGCCTTTGCCTTCACCAAAATTAATACTTCAAAAAACGACATCGATAACATTTAAAAACAAGCAAAAAAGTATCAGTCGGCTTTGCCGACAGAGATATACCCTCAGCCTGTGTGAATTGAAACGTCCATCTATTGACAATATCGAATCTACCGATTACGGATTTTGTAGCCCTCTTTGAAATTTGCCGCCAAAAATATATTTGGTTTGAAGCACAAAAGTGTTGCGGGGGATGTACTTGTGGATCTTATTTTGGGATTCTTTCGTTTTGATAGATTTTGTGCCCATCAGTCATTTCAGTTGGTATCCGTTTAACTTAGAGGTTTTGGTCCACGATATCAGGAAGCATGGACTTGTCCACGGAAAACATGAAATCGATTAAACAGGACCACAAAGAAAAGCATCGGTATAACCAACCAATTCCAACCAATTTCGCGGATTAAAAAAATCAATATTTTTGTCAGAAAATTGGTAAAATGTTTAATATGGATCTTATAGCGTTCTTCCTAGAAGGCACGTACCGCCAACGTAAGACAAATTTGGAAGAAGATTTCTTCATCTTGCCACTGATAACAATTATGTTAATGTAAGTGGTCAGATAACAGAGTTATACGCTAATATATCCATAGAAACCCTATTCTAGGGCAGCTTTAGTCAGCGCCCACCAGGCACTAGATGGCAACTGATTTTAATACTGAATAATCTTGAAGCCATGACCTACTTTGGAAAATTATTCCTGAGGTGGGCAGTGGTGGGCATCATGACTAAAACCTTAGGTCAAATTTAAGTATATTATCGAATTAGCTACAAAATACGCTAAGAAAATATGCAGCTAACTAAAATTCCACGACACGCTAAAACACAGGGTATAAAAAAACCTTAAACTTTACATGTTCCAAATTTTGTGTGGGGATACACTAAGGAGTGGTACGATGAATGTTTCATATTTGGACGTAATCCAAGTATGTACGCTAGTGTTATGTTAGGCATAACCAAGTTTAGTTAGTGCCGGCAGATTTTTTGGAGCTCCAGGGCCATTATCTCAAAAAGTATGGAGTTTTCCCCAAAAAAGAATACACCGTCAAGGTGCAGTTTATTGACCATTAGTCGGTCAAAAAAATTTTAAGGAAAATTCTCTTATTTGAAGACAAAATTGTATTCAATAAACTCACAAAAATATATGAAGACTGAACACCAAATTTCTGTAATTTTGGGTGGATAATGTGGCCAAAACCTTAAAAAGTCGAAAATTGGGCGGTACCGTTCCACGGGAGTTATATCAAAACGTAAACAAATACCAACAATTCTCTGTAAAACTATTTCGCAAGACCTGGCGAAGACTAAATACCAAATATCAGCTACATTGGGTGTTTAATGTGAAAATACCGAAAATCGGGCGCTACCATTCTATTGGAGCTATACCAAAACGTGGACCTGTGTACATAATTTTTATCAGAAAAGTTTTTTGGTCCATTGGGAACCCTCAATGCAACAGTTCGGCGTATTTGGGAGTGAAACATATGTAAAATCATCAAAATTCCGAAAATCGGGATGTTCCGTTATATGGGGACCTATGTCCATAATTTTTATCGGAAAAGTTTTTTGTAAAGTGAAAACCCCGCATCTCAAAGTTCAACCAATTTGGTTGATAAGTTTAGCTAAAATATTCAAAATACCGAAACATTAAGAAGTACCACTATCCCAAAACGTGGACCGACCTTCCCAATTTTTTGCTCTCGACATTGTCAGTGAACTATAAGTATTTATACCAACACCAACTCCTTTTATATTTGGCCACCGTTTGTTTGAACTCGCGACATAGTGCAGCGTTTTTTTTTGAGGTTATGCGCCATTATCTCGGGATCTATGGACTTGCCCTCGAAAAAAATACAATGACGTAACGGGGGCCGCATGAACATCCTGTTATAAAAAATTCCATAACGATTCGTGGGGTGTCACTAAACTGCACATATTTCAAATTTTGTGTGGGAGGTACCTGAAGGAGTGGACCAATATGGCCCATTTTCGAACTTAAATCAAATCTGGGAAAAATATTTAGATACCCAAAACTTGAACCGAATCGATTGATCCGTTCGAGAGTTATCGTGCGCACCAGCCAGCCAGAGAGGCAGACAGACTGACGGACGTTGCTAGATTTACTCAAAATTGTCTGAAACGGATATCGTACAAACATACTTGGGGTCTAAAACCATTACTTCGATGAGGCACATTTTTGGTCGTATCAAAGTGTAAATACACTCTTTAGCCTAAAGGCTGAGGATATAACAGCATTTATGCTAACGAGGGTATATAGACTTTCATACGGGCAAAATGTGCTTCATCGAAATAATGGCATAGACCCCAAGTATGTTTGGACGAAATGTGTTTCAGACAATTTGGAGTCGATTGAGCAATGTCGTCCGTCTGTCTGTCTGGCTGGAGCACACGATAACTCTCGAACGGATAAGCCGATGCGGTTCAAATTTTAGCTTTCGTAATATTTTACCCAAACTTAGTTTAAGTTCAAAGATGGGCTATATCGGTACACTCCTTACGGTACCTCTCCCACAAAAGTTCGAAAACGTTCGGAAAAATTGTGCGCACGATAACTCTTGAAGGGAGTAACCGATTTGTTCCATGCTTTGACCATCGTGAAATGTGTCCCAGACTTAGATAAGGTTTCAATATCGACTCAATCGGTCCACTCCTTCGGGTACCTCCCACACAAAATTTTGGAAAAGTTCCGTTTATGGCCATCTCTCGAATCGCTTTGATTTTTGTTTTAGCATCTTGTATTCACTGCCCTCCATACGACGGTACAACTTTCATCAGGGGCAAGTCCATACTTAATGAGAAAATGGCCTGAAAGTTGCAAAAAACCAATATGACACCGTGTGAGGTGGTTGGAGCGCAAGATAACTCTCGAACGGATCTGCCGATTCGGTCCAAAATGTGGCCTTCGAAATATTTTTGTGCAAACTTAGTTTAAGTCAAGCTATATCGGTCCACTCCTTCAGGTACCTGCCCCACAAAATCTCAAAAATGTTCGAACAAATTGTGCGCACGATAACTCTTGATGGGAGTGTCCGATTTAGTCCATACTTTACACATCCTAGTATATCTACCAGATATAGATCAGGTTCGAATATGGACTATATTTGTCCACTCCTTCGGGTACCTCCCACACAAAATTTTTGGATAAATTCACTTTAAGACCTGCTCTCGAATCACTTTGTTTTTTGTTGAAGCAACTTGCATTCGCTACCTCAATTACGACAGTAAAAGTTTTTTCAGGGGTAAATCCATACTCCTTGAGAAAACAGCCAGAAAGTTGTAAAAAACCTCTATGGCACCATATGTAGTGGCTGGAGTCCACATCCACACTTTGGATATTGTTATATTTCTTCGAATATTAGATGAAATTCGAAGGTCCACTCCTTCCGATACCTCCCCCACAAAAGATCGAAAATATTCGCTAAAATGGTACGCGCGATTTCTCGTAGGCAACCGATTTGGTCCAAACTTTGGATCTCTAAATATTGTCGAAACTTAGTTTATGTTCAAATTTGGGCCCTATCTGTCCAATCCTTGTGGTACCACCCGCACAAATGTTCAACATTTTTGTGTGGTTAAGGGTCTGTTCGAGGATCCTTCGGACATTTTTACCGTAGGTTTTCCTAGTGGGCCTGTGTACAGCGATATTATGTTTTTCGTTGGCTTGTATGATAAAAAAGACCTATCTATCGTTATCCCCGCAAATTATTGAGATTTAATCCCATCTATACTTTTGTCGGTTCGGTTTGACAACCCCCGACTGATACTTTTTTACTTGTTTCCAAGAAAGCTACCAAACTTGTTTGGTAGATTTTCTTTTCATCTGAAAGAGCACATTTTAATCTGGTGTCTGATTTTTTTTGGTTGAAAAATATTATTTGTTTTTGTGCAAATGGGTGTGAATTCTAGCTTGAAAACTAATTAACAGAGTGTCTTATATTTTTATGCACTTATTTAGGACATAAAGACCTAGTACTTCATCAATCGATTTTTTAAAAAATATTAGATTTTACGGAAATGGTGGGCCAAAAAAGGCAAAATGTCAATTTCTGGCTAAAAAAACTAACGCTTTCCGACCATAAAACGGGAAAAATTTAAACAAAATAGCTCAATGAAGGACTAGATTTTGATGTCCTTGATAACCCCATAAAATTGTATGACAAAATTGTTGGCACCGATTTCCCGTCCAAAGCTCATATCTCAGGCAGCATTGTTCCTATCGGCTTGAAAATTTTACCACATATTCTATGCTACTTCTACTTAAAACAAAGCCAAAAACAAGTTTCCGATTTTCTAAAATTTACATTAAATAATTAAACATTTATTTGATTTCAAATCTTCTAGTCTGTCCGACCGTCCATCTGTTGATATCAAGATACAGCTCGCAATTTTTAAGATAAAGATTTGTAATTTGGTATAGAAGTTTATATCACTCCTAAGATATTTGGTATTGCAAATGGGATATATCGGTCCACGTTTTGACATGGCCCCCATAGAACGGTACCACCCGATTTTCGGTATTTTGAAGGTTTTAGCCTCATTATCACACCGAAATGGCTGAAATTTGGTACTTTGTCTTCGTTGGGTTATATAACTTTCCCCCAGAAATTTGTCGGTATATGTCCGCAGGTTCCTAAATCCCCATAGAAGCATACCCTGGTATTTTAAAGGTTTTACCGAAATATCGGAAATTTCGTATTTAGTCGTCTTTAGGTCTAAAAACTTTCCGCCAGAAAATTGTAGGTATAGATCGACGTTGTGGTATAGCTCCCATGGAACGGTACCTCCCGAATTTCGGTATTTTGAAGGTTAGCCACATTGTCTTCATTTGGGGTACAAAACTTTCCATATGAAATTTGTCGGTATAAGTTTATGCCTTCATTTCGCCCCCGTGGAACGGTTACTCTCGATTTTCGGTATTTTGAAGGTTGTGGCCTCAATATTCCTCTGAAATGGCTGAACTTTTTTATTTACTCTTCGTTGGTGGTATAAAACATTTCCCCAGAAATGTGTCGGTACAGGTCCACGCCCTAATATAACCCCCATAGAACGTTACCTCCCGTTTTTCGGTATTTTCAAGGTTATGGTAACAATAATCCATTGAAATGGCTGAAATTTGGTATTTAGTCTTCTATATGGGTATTCAGCTTTCCCTTCTAAATATATCGGTATAGGCCAACGCCTTCATATAGCCCCCATAGAACGGCACGTCCCAGTTTTTGGTATTTTGAAGGTGTTGGCCTCAATATTCCACCGAAATGGCTGAAATTTGGAATTTAGTCTTTGTTGGTGGTGCAGAACTTTCACCTGAAATTTATAGGTACCGGTATACGCCTCCATAGAACTGTACCTCCAGATTTTCGGTATTTTAAAGGTTGTGGCTTCAATTTGGAATTTAGTCTTCGTTGGTCGTATAAAACTTTCCTCCTGAAATTTGTCCGTACAGGTCCACGTCTTTATATAGCGCCCATAGAACGGTACCCCTCGAATTTCGGTATTTTGAAAGTTAGCCACATTGTTTTACGAATTTGCTGGAGTTTGGTACTTAGTCTTCTTCATAAACGAAAGGAAACTAATTGTTCAGTTTTATTTCAATTTTATTTCAATACAACCCGAGATGGAGGGTGTAACAAGTTCGGCCGTGCCGAACTTAACGCCGTTCATACTTGCTTATTGTTTTTATTCCTTGGACGTAATATGAATTACCCTGTATATTTTATAATGATCTGAAGTGTAACTAAACATATTATAATTATCTTTCGTACATTAATGTCAAAAGGATATCAAAAGGAAACGAAAGATAATCACTTCTTTTCAAAGTTTAGCCACTGTTTGCCGCTATCAAAGCGGCATAAAATTTAACAAACAACAACAAACATGCATGAAAAATGTAACTTTGTCCATTCATTTCCTTCTTTTTATTAGACTTTTTTTCATTGCTTTACTTTCTTTGAGTGCGAGATAAAATAAAACAGTGAAGAAAATATAAAAAACAAAATTCTAAAAGCTTAAAAAAAATTAATGTGTACGAAGAGGTTAAGAATATTGTGGCATTAAAATGTAATGCAGGTGGTGATGTTGGAAAAACAAATAATTTAGAAGTTTGAAGTTATAAAAATTAAAATAATTAAAACTTTGCATTTTAATAAAAATTTAGAAAGTTCATAAAAATTACTTTTAGTGGGTAACTTGAGTTAAATATTATGAATAATGTAATAAAAATCATGGAGCTAATGTAAAGAAAGGTCAATCATTGGTTAATGGCTTAGGGCATTTAATGCCTAAAAATTTCCTGTTTTTAAAATAAAAAAACTTGAGAGTAATTTAAAAAGTTTGTTAAAGAGTGTTTGAGTAGGGTTCACCACATTCAATAATTTTCCTTCTATTTTTTTCTCATGTCAGTGTGTAGACATTGAAGCTTGATAAGTCAAAAGTATGTACGATAGTCCACTCGTTTTCTATGACAGCTCGTGAGGAATATTATTTTAAAGGATTCAGAAATGTCGTCCGCATTATTAAAGGTTTTGTTAAAAATAAAGACTGTTGACATTCCTGTGTGAACTTAAATTCACTACTCTCTGAACGCTAAGCTAGCATACTAAGCTTAAACGTAAACACATTTTAAAGTTTCTTACTACATGACACCGTCTGCTCTTTTTAGGTAGTGCCAAAGAAATCCTCGATCAGAGTGTTTCTTTGCGCACGTATCTATTTGAGCTAGCAATTGACACTTGGGTATAAAAAGTTTCTTGTTGAAAAACAAGAAATAAGGGAACTGATGAAGATCTGTGGCGAGATCTGAAACTATAGTATTCACTGCCTTACCCCTTGGTAAACATCGCCAATTTTTTCCCACTAATAAATTAAAGTTGTTTTAATAAAATATTAAAACAACGACTATGGGATTAAGCCTGACTATTTTGAAAACAAAATAGAAGTCGTCATCCCAAACAAAAAACGCCAACCCTCCTAATTTTGTTAAAACAATTTCAATTGCTTTGCTTTCTAATTCCTGACCCTTTTTCAATCGGCACATTAACGGTAAAGCCATTTGGTTAAAACTGCTTTTATCTTAATTTACTTCATTTGTTTTGCTTTGGATTTCAACGTTTCCTGACTAATCGTAAAAATACAATTCACTTCTAATTTGAGCCGCAAGCACAGTAGGTTTTTTTGTCGATAGCCATGTTTCTGTGCACTTAACAAAAGCCTTCAAAAGGTAAAAAGTACCTAACGCAAATTAATTCAACGTCAAACAAAACATCACAAAGTTCGATTTGTCCAATTTGCAATGGTGTTTCTTTTTACCCTCTCCCTGCTCCAGGCTGATTCGCTTGCATTTACATTACATTTCCGCTTTCAATTATCAAAGTCATCACAGACTCATCACTGGTATCCCATCAATCAATCAGTGTCAATTTTTGCCAAATGTAAGAGTCGAATTTCACATGTTTCCATTTTTGTGTGATGCCGCTGCATATATTTGGTGGAATCAACAAACATATGTACATATGTATGTATGTATGTATGTTCAATACATATCACATTCACCCAGCTATCCGTGGAATCATGTATCTGTCTGTCGATCTTTTCGCTTTATCTTTTTTTTCGATGAAAAACTTTTCAAAGCACTTTCACAAATGAAATGCATTTACGCCAAACTAATGTTCGTCGACGTGCAAACCTGTGTATATCAGCTTTGGAGCTGCATGTTCCAACAAAAAAAAAAGGGAATTTAGAAAAAACCCCGACACAGTATTCGTAGATTGATTTTAGATTTTTAGATTGACATCGCAGTCATTAGTGTGCAAAAGAATTTTTGTGTTTTTCATATTAAAATTTAGCACATAAAAGAACTCGAGTTAATAGATGTTGGTACACGAAAGTTATCAACCAATTTAAAAGTAGGTGGACAAAGGAATTTCAATTTATTGATGACAACAAATTAATAGAATTCTAATCACAGAGGATTTTTCCTTAACAAAAGCCCACGGATGATGACAATTTTTTTAGAAAAGCTAGAAAAGTTTTTCCAACGGGAAGTTAATCGAACACGACGAATTTATTCAAAGATAACTTTACCTATGGAAAAGTTAATCGACGTTTAATTTTGCTTTTAAAAATTTCGAAGATGACTTTTCCTATAGGAAAGGTCCTTGATGATGACTTTTTCCTATAGAAAATGCCATCGATGATGACTTTTTCCTATAGAAAATGCCATCGATGATGACTTTTTCCTATAGAAAATGTCATCGATGATGACTTTTCCTATAGAGGTGGCCATCGATGAAGACTTCACCTATTGAAAATGTCATCGATGATTATTTTTCCTATAGAAAAGGTCATGGAAGATTGCTTTCCCCATTGAAATTTTCAAGTAAAGTGGCTTCTTCTATAGGAAAGTTAATGGAATGTGACTTTTTCTGCAGAAATGTTAATAGAATATGACTTTTCCTGTAGAAAAATCCTTCGGTTGTTGTTGTCGTAGCAGCAAATCCTTCGGTGGTGACCTTTTCTGTAAATAAGGGCATCGATAATGACTTTTCCTATAAAAAGGTCATCAATGATGACTTTTCCTATAAAAAAGTCAAGAGTAAATGAAGGCAATCGTATAGAAAAGATCATCGATGATGACTTTTCCTATAGAAAAGGTCATCGGTGATGAATTTTCCTATGGAAAAGGTCATCGATGATGACTTTTCCTAGGGATAATGACTTTTCCTATGAAAAAGGTCATCGATGATGACTTTTCCTATAGAAAAGGTCATCGATGATGACTGTTACTTTCCAAAGGGTCATCAAAGATAATTTTTTTCTATAAAAAAGGTCATCAAAGTTGACTTTGAAATTTTCAAGTAAAGTGGCTTCTTCTATAGGAAAGTTAATGGAATGTGACTTTTTCTGCAGAAATGTTAATAGAATATGACTTTTCCTGTAGAAAAATCCTTCGGTTGTTGTTGTCGTAGCAGCAAATCCTTCGGTGGTGACCTTTTCTGTAAATAAGGGCATCGATAATGACTTTTCCTATAAAAAGGTCATCAATGATGACTTTTCCTATAAAAAAGTCAAGAGTAAATGAAGGCAATCGTATAGAAAAGATCATCGATGATGACTTTTCCTATGAAAAAGGTCATCGATGATGACTTTTCCTATAGAAAAGGTCATCGATGATGACTGTTACTTTCCAAAGGGTCATCAAAGATAATTTTTTTCTATAAAAAAGGTCATCAAAGTTGACTTTTCCTATAAAAAAGGTCATCGTAGGTGTCTTTTTGTATAGTAAAGGCCATGGATGATGAATTTTCCTACAGAAAAAGTCATCGATGATGATTTTTCCTATGGAAAAGGTCATCGATGATGACTTTTCCTATGGAAAAGGTCATCAATTATGACTTTTCCTATGAAAAAGGTCATCGATGATGACTTTTACTTTCCAAAGGGTCATCAAAGATAATTTTTTTCTATAAAAAAGGTTATCAAAGTTGACTTTTCCTATAAAAAAGGTCATCGTAGGTGTCTTTTTGTATAGTAAAGGCCATGGATGATGACTTTTCCTACAGAAAAAGTCATCGATGATGATTTTTCCTATGGAAAAGGTCATCGATGATGAGTTTTCCTATAGAAAAGGTCATCGATGATGACTTTTCCTATGGAAAAGGTCATTAATGATGACTTTTCCTATGAAAAAGGTCATCGATGATGACTTTTACTTTCTAAAGGGTAATCAAAGATAATTTTTCCTATAAAAAGGTCATCAAAGTTGAATTTTCCTATAAACAAAGGTCATCGTAGGTGTCTTTTTGTATAGTAAAGGCCATGGATGATGACTTTTCCTACAGAAAAAGTCATCGATGATGACTTTTCCTATGGAAAAGGTCATCGATGATGACTTTTCCTAGGGAAAAGGTCATCGATGATGACTTTTCCTATGGAAAAGGTTCATCGATGATGACGATAAAAGTTCATCGATGATGACTTTTCCTATGGAAAAGGTCATCGTTGTAGGCTCTTCCTATGGAAAGGTTCATCGATGATGACTTTTCCTATGGAAAAAGTCATCGATGATGACTTTTCCTATTGAAAAGGTCATCGATGATGACTTTTCCAAAGGAAAAGGTTATCGATGATGACTTTTTCCATAGAAAAGTTCATCGACGTTCATCATCGGTGATGACTTTTTCCATAGAAAAGTTCATCGACGATGACTTTTCCCATAGAACTTCCCCACAGACTTTTCATATGTAAAAGGTCATCAATGATGACTTTTCCTATGGAAAAGGTCATCAATGATGACTTTTCCTATGGAAAAGGTCATCAATGATGACTTTTCCTATGGAAAAGGTCATCAATGATGACTTTTCCTATGGAAAAGGTCATCGATGATGACTTTTCCTATGGAAACGGTCATCGATGATGACTTTTCCTATGGAAACGGTCATCGATGATGACTTTTCCTATGGAAACGGTCATCGATGATGACTTTTCCTATGGAAACGGTCATCGATGATGACTTTTCCTATGGAAACGGAAATCGATGATGACTTTTCCTATGGAAAAGGTCATGGATGATGACTTTTCCTATGGAAACGGTCATGGATGATGACTTTTCCTATGGAAAGGTCATGGATGGTGACTTTTCCTATGGAAAAGGTCATGGATGATGACTTTTTCTATGGAAAATGTCATGGATGATGACTTTTCCTATGGAAAAAGTCATGGATGATGACTTTTCCTATGGAAAAGGTCGTGGATGATGACTTTTCCTATGGTGGCTTTTCCTATAGAAAAGGTAGTCGATGATGGCTTCTCTTATAACAAACGTCATCGATGATTTCTTTTCCTATAGAAAAGGTCATCGATGATGACTTTTCCTATATAAGAGGTCATCGATGATGACTTTTCCTATATAAAAGTCATCACTGATGACTTTTCCTATAGAAAATATCATCGATGATGAATTTTCCTATAGAAAACGTCATCGATGATGAATTTTCCTATAGAAAATGTCATCGATGATGACTTTTCCTATAAAAATGTCATCGATGTTGAATTTTCCTATGGAAGAATTTTCCTATAGAGATCGATGATGACTTTTCCTATGGAAAAGGTCATCGATGATGATTTTCCTATAGAAAAGTTCATCGATGATGACTTTTCCTATGGGAAAGGTCATCAATGATGACTTTTCCTATGGAAAAGGTCATCGATGATGACTTTTACTATGGAAAAGGTCATCGATGATGACTTTTCCTATGGAAAAGGTCATCGATGATGACTTTTCCTATGGGAAAGGTCATCAGATGACTTTTCCTATGGAAAAAGTTATCGATGATGACTTTTCCCTATGGAAAAGGTCATCGATGATGACTTTTCCTATGGAAAAGGTCATCGATGATGACTTTTCCTATGGAAAAGGTCATCGATGATGACTTTTACTATGGAAAAGGTCATCGATGATGACTTTTACTATGGAAAAGGTCATCGATGATGACTTTTACTATGGAAAAGGTCATCGATGATGACGTTTCCTATGGAAAAGGTCATCGATGATGACGTTTCCTATGGAAAAGGTCATCGATGTAGAGCTGGCAAACCATCGATGGAAATATCGATATTATCGATACTTAATTTTTTACCCCAATATCGACGAATAGTTTTTTATATCGATATTATCGGCCATTTTGAAATCACTAAAGAAAAGCCATAGAAGCCTTTAAACTGACGAGGGCATATACACTTTGATACGACCAAAAATGTGCCTCATCGAATTAAAGGTTTTAAGGTAGAATTAGACGTGACATAACCATAACGCCATAAGGCCATATCAATCAGTTGATTGAACCAAACCTATGGAAATCAATATATTCGATTAGTAGTAACGTAATATAATGCAATAGCCATAAGAAACCAATTGGGTTTTGGTTTTCTATGGTTATGGCTATGTCACGTCTAATTCTACCTTTAGACCTCAAGTATTTTTGGACGAAATTCGTTTCAGACTATTTGGAGTCGATTTAGCATTTAGAGTCCGTCCGTCTGTCTGTCCGACTGTCTGGCTGGTGATCACGATAACTCTCGAACGGGTCAAGCGATTCGAACCAAATTTTGCATTTAGTAATATTTTGCCCAAACTTAGTTTAAGTTCGAATATGACCGAATATACCGGTCCAATTCTTCGAGTACCTACCCCACAAAAGTTCAAAATTTTAGTGTAAAATAATGTGAACGATAACTATCGAAGATATAAATAGATTTCTTCCAACCTTTGCACATCGTATTATTCCCTTCAGATATAGATCGCCTTTGAATATAGATTATCACGGCTTACTCCTTCAGGTAGCTCCCACAGAAAATTCGGAACAAGTGAAGCTTAAGATCAACCCGGGATCCGACGAGAAAAACCCCATTTCTGCGCCAAGTGTTCATGCAATATCAAATGTTAGTTGGTGAAATCAATGCCCAAGGATGCCTCTATCTCACGGTACATAACATGGCGATCTTGCATTATCCGTTCAGGCACGGCTTAATTTTTTCTGGCACAACGACCGTTTTTGGATGACCCTCAAGAACTTCGTTTTTGACGAATTTCGGCCACGATTGAATTCATTAAACCAGTTTTTCATAGTGCTATAGGATGGTCCTTTATTGACATACAATGATTTAATTTGATCGATGCACTCTTGCCATGATTATCCACGGACGAAAATGTTCACAACTAAATTCCATTTTGGTTTTGCAAAGTGATTTTTTCAAGTCACAGGAAACAGCACAACACATGGTCGTATGTCAAACTGTCCTGAGAACGCTTAGGCTAAAATTGTCACACTTTCCAAAAAAAATTCAAATGACGACTGGCGACACTGCCTGTTACTTAGGCCGCAAACCTTTCTAATTCGCCTCGTATTTCACTGACATGCGAAATGTAAACAAAACACATTTGTCGGCCATTTTGAATTCTAAATAAATAGGAGTAGGAAATCTACGATAGTATCGATTTTATGGATGTTTTGAAAAAGAAATATCGAAAAAATCGAATGGGGCCGATATCGATAGTTTGCCAGCTCTACATCGATGATGACTTTTCCTATGGGAAAGGTCATCAATGATGACTTTTCCTATGGGAAAGGTCATCAATGATGACTTTTCCTATGGAAAAGGTCATCAATGATGACTTTTCCTATGGAAAAGGTCATCGATGATGACTTTTCCTAGGGAAAAGGTCATCGATGATGACTTTTCCTAGGGAAAAGGTCATCGATGATGACTTTTCCTAGGGAAAAGGTCATCGATGATGACTTTTCCTAGGGAAAAGGTCATCGATGATGACTTTTCCTAGGGAAAAGGTCATCGATGATGACTTTTCCTAGGGAAAAGGTCATCGATGATGGTTTCATCGTTCATCGTAGATGACTTTTCCTATAGAAAAGTTCATCGTAGATGACTTTTCCTATAGAAAAGTTCATCGTAGATGACTTTTCGTATAGAAAAGTTCATCGTAGATGACTTTTCCTATAGAAAAGTTCATCGTAGATGACTTTTCCTATAGAAAAGTTCATCGTAGATGACTTTTCCTATAGAAAAGTTCATCGTAGATGACTTTTCCTATAGAAAAGTTCATCGTAGATGACTTTTCCTATAGAAAAGTTCATCGTAGATGACTTTTCCTATAGAAAAGTTCATCGTAGATGACTTTTCCTATAGAAAAGTTCATCGTAGATGACTTTTCCTATAGAAAAGTTCATCGTAGATGACTTTTCCTATAGAAAAGTTCATCGTAGATGACTTTTCCTATAGAAAAGTTCATCGTAGATGACTTTTCCTATAGAAAAGTTCATCGTAGATGACTTTTCCTATAGAAAAGTTCATCGTAGATGACTTTTCCTATAGAAAAGTTCATCGTAGATGACTTTTCCTATAGAAAAGTTCATCGTTGATGACTTTTTCTAAAAAAAAGTTTATCGTAGATGACATTTCCTAAAGAAAAGATCATCGTAGATGACTTTTCCTATAGAAAAGTTCATCGTAGGTGACTTCTTCTATACAAAGGTTCATCGTAGATGACTTTTCCTGTAGAAATGTTCATCGTAGATGACTTTTCCTATAGAAAAGTTCATCGTAGATGACTTTTCCTATAGAAAAGTTCATCGTAGATGACTTTTCCTATAGAAAAGTTCATCGTAGATGACTTTTCCTATAGAAAAGTTCATCGTAGATGACTTTTCCTATAGAAAAGTTTATCGTTGATGACTTTTTCTATAGAAAAGTTTATCGTAGATGACATTTCCTAAAGAAAAGATCATCGTAGATGACATTTCCTAAAGAAAAGATCATCGTAGATGACTTTTCCTATAGAAAAGTTCATCGTAGGTGACTTCTTCTATAGAAAGGTTCATCGTAGATGACTTTTCCTGTAGAAATGTTCATCGTAGATGACTTCTCCTATAGAAAAGTTCATCGTAGATGACTTTTCCTATAGAAAATTTCATCGTAGATGAAAATTTCATCGTAGAAATGTTCATCGTAGATGACTTCTCCTATAGAAAAGTTCATCGTAGATGACTTTTTCTATAGAAAATTTCATCGTAGATGACTTTTTCTATAGAAAATTTCATCGTAGATGACTTTTCCAATAGAAAATTTCATCGTAGATGACTTTTTCTATAGAAAATTTCATCGTAGATGAAAATTTCATCGTAGAAATGTTCATCGTAGATGACTTTTCCTGTAGAAATGTTCATCGTAGATGACTTCTCCTATAGAAAAGTTCATCGTAGATGACTTTTCCTATAGAAAAGTTCATCGTAGATGACTTTTCCTATAGAAAATTTCATCGTAGATGACTTTGTCTATAGAAAATTTCATCGTAGATGAAAATTTCATCGTAGAAATGTTCATCGTAGATGACTTCTCCTATAGAAAAGTTCATCGTAGATGACTTTTTCTATAGAAAATTTCATCGTAGATGACTTTTTCTATAGAAAATTTCATCGTAGATGACTTTTCCAATAGAAAATTTCATCGTAGGTGACTTTTCCTATAGAAAAGTTCATCGTATATGACTTTTCCTATAGTAAAATAAATCGAAAATGATTTTTCCTATAGAAGGTTCATTAAAGATGACTTTTCCTATATAAAAATAAATCGAAGGTGACTTTTTCTATTAAAAAGTTCATCGAAGATGACTTTTTGTCATAGTAATGCACTCAGCTATTCTAATTTAGTTGATTACCTCCAAAAATATTTATTTAAAGTCCATTGCCTTTAAAATACTTCACAATAATCCCTTTGAATTTTCCACTTAATGTTTTTGCCATAAATTTTTGACCATTTTATCGTTTCTATAAAAAACATGTTTTTGTTATTAACCACACAAAACGATACACAAAAGCTTAACGAATTTTTTGGAAATTGATCACCAAAATTGATTTATAGATTTAAAACCAAAATCTTATTATAAAGCTGTAAAAAACTTTTTTATGTAAATGGCGGATAGCAAATGAATGTTCAGAGGTTATGACGTTAAAAACATAAACTCGGGCACGTGTTAGCTAAACAGCTCACGTATTTTCACTGTGTTGTGAATTTGTGTGTAAAGCAATGCGACTAGTCAATTTCATTTACATTGGAGTGGTATAGCTACGAATTGGCCACAGTCACTGCCACCTCATCTTCCCCCTATCTATAATTTCGATTAACTGTCACAAACTTATTTCTTTATTTATTTTCTATGATATGAAAATAAATTGCATTTTAAAAATATAAAAATATCAACTTTTTTCTGTTGTAGTTGAAATGAAATAAAAGTTTGTTTCTAAAAAAACGAAATACGTTATATTGGGAACTTTCATGACCAAGGATATTAGTTTGTTAAACAAAATTCGTCACAGAAGGGGAATTCTGCTGACGATTTATTAAACTGTTAAACTGATTCACAACTAGCGTATTTGTTATTTGAATCTTCAAGAGTATAACTAGAGCTCTTCTCAATAGGTGCACTGTGTAACACAGTCTAATACCCTAGGCAGACGGCAGCGTTAATTTGCATTAAGATCTGCATTTCATTTTTCCCTGACAGACGTTTCTGCATTTATGAAAAAGCTTATTGCTGGTAAACAAATGTTTTGTTGTTGTTTGCTCTGCAAATTGTTGTTTTCCTTGTGTCTCAGAGCATGAATGCTCTCTCTCCTACATGAATATGCGTTCCCTTTTACGGTATTGCCACATTGAAATACCTAAATTCAATATAAATTCAGTTTGATTTTGTGCATTAAGAATGTGGATAATTCACGCATTAATTTGAATTAAGGTAGTTAATGCAAATTAACGCTACTGTCTGTCTAGGGTATAACATAAAATAATTTAATCAAAAATCGGGCAGATTATGAAAGAGGGGCAAAAAAGAGAAGACACGTGTAGCGTCGTTTTCAAATGTTATCTCGGGAAATGACATAAATGCAGGGACCAATATACTCCTTTTATGCTTCTTATTTTCATTTCATAGTATAATTTCATTCCAATACAACATTTTTCCAACTCTACTTCATTTTAGATTCCTTTAAATAGTCATCTAAGAAATATTTAAAAATTATCCTCACATCAAATTTTTCTCTTATTTCTCTCACTTCATTTGTTCTACAACTAATTAAAGAAAACGACAGATTCCTATTAAACCACAGATATCTTTGAATAACAATCTCTATTACATACCGACACCCTGCTGGTTGCTATCTTCCATTGCAAAGTCAATTAATTATGCAAATCAAAGTTTCCAGGAGTGAAATGCACAAAAAACAAGGAAGAGAGATAGAAGACAGAGTGAGAGAGAGAGAGAGAAAAAAATAAAATCCTGAAATTTTTGTTCATTCGATTTTCTACAACAGTTTTAATTACAAACGGATGGCAGAACAAACAAAGAACCGAAACTTGTAGAATAATGAATGTAATTATACAACGAAGCAGGACCACAAGCTGTGAACAAACACCAGCAGATGATAGTAAACTAATAATGGGAAAAATTTACAAAACCAACAATAATGGAGAAAAAAGCAAAGCAAAAAAAATAATATTAAAATACAAAAACAAACAATATACACTTTTGCAATGCATGCTTGTTTGGAGGGAGGGGAAATTGCAGCAGAAATCAATATTTTCAATTTTTACAAGAATTCATTTTGTTGTTGGTATGCACTTGGTTTTGTTATCATACAAAAGAAAATTCATTTTTTAAAAGAAAACAGAAATCACAAAAAAGCGAAGAACCAAACTCAACTGTAAAACTTTTTCTTGTTATCAATTTATGCAGATTGTACGTGTCATAATAACGCTGCAAGATATGCACCACTATTGTAAGGGCGAAGGGAGAAGAATTCTATAATTTGATATTTCCCACAGAAGGGACCTTGTAAGGGAAGTCATAAAAGGTTATTGTAGTTATTGGTCAACAACAAAGACTATTATATATTGTAGAAATTTTTCGTTTTGGGGTTCTTTTTTGCAATTCAATGTTCTTTTTTTTCTAGTTTTCTTGTAATTCATAGTTTTTCTTTCTCTGTTGTTGTCCCTTTTGATTTTATTGATGCGTTTAACAACAAGGGTTGGTGCAAAGTTTTCCTTCCAATATTTAATGTCCTATATCAAGAACGAAATATGTTTAAAATTTAAAATTATAAGCTAAGCTTAGTTTATACTTTGTTTGTTTTTCAGACCTAGGTGGTGAACAATTATCTACTCAATTTAAGAAAATTTGTATTCCCTATTAAATTAATACTTTAAATCAGGGGTGCTCAGAATAGTTACTAAGCAATGGCAAATGAGAAATAAAGAGAGAATACTTGTGGTTTGTTTTTACGCTACCGTAAGGAAGTGATCACCCTAGTTTTAAATTTCTATGTGACCAACGTTGACACTTTTTGAGATTTCCTATGTTACAAAACAAGTAAGAACGGCGCACAGTGTTGCCGCTTCCTTGTAAACGTCGACAAAAATAGGAGGAGTTGACCTAGGTCGATGAATTTTTATACAAATACTTATGCGGGCATAGGAATGAAAAATTCCCATTTTGGTCCATATCGGTTCAGATTTGGATATATCCC
This sequence comes from Musca autumnalis, assembly GCF_047663935.1. Taxonomy (NCBI): domain Eukaryota; kingdom Metazoa; phylum Arthropoda; class Insecta; order Diptera; family Muscidae; genus Musca; species Musca autumnalis. The sequence continues at coordinate 22,193 of NW_027412309.1, forward strand.
CCATATATACATATTTCTCCGATTCTGCTATAACTCAGCCAATTTTAATGAACCGCCTTCAAATTTAATAGGCGATATTTGCTTGGGCCTCTCATCAGTTTTTCCGATTTTGTTAAAAATCGGATCAGATTGCGATATAGCCCCTACATATATATATATATATATATATATTCCCCGATTTTGCTATAACTCAGAATCGGATCAGATTTATATATAGCCCCCATATAATATTCCCCAGATTTTGCTATAACTCAGTCAATTTTAAAGTGAATGATAAAGTGAATTTATCCACTGAGGCAAAACAAGGATTTTTGCTCCTTTCGTACAAATTGTTTATGATGATATGGTTGAGGCTCCGAGAATCGGATTTTATAGGATGTAAACTTTGCATTTTGTAAGTCGAAAGGGATGTCTGTTTCATGTACCAAATGGTCGAAACTGCAATTTGCTGCAATTTTTATATACACTCCATGAAAGAAGCGAATTTCGTGAGTTTTGTATAACACGTTACTGTTTCAATCAACATAACGATACTTTATGTATACACATTATATGTAAACTTTTTTTTTTCATAAATTGCAGGACTATCGACCACTCTTTAATTCCCTATTCAAAAGTTGTGGAATATGTCAATAACTTCTTTAAAAATTTCCATGAACATGGGTTTCTTTTTTAAATACATTTAGTAAATGTCACATACGAAAAATGTTCTATGTTTAACGTGCTATAACTTTATTTGAAGTGTTCTCAATAAAATAAAACCATAAAATTATAAAAAAGTCAAGAACACGTTTTTCGATTTTTGTCCACTGAGGCAACACTTTGCGGCGTTATGTTCGGCAGGGCCGAACTTGTTATACCATCCACCACGAGTTATAAGGAAGTATGGAGGTAAAATAGAACAATTAGCTTCTTTTCGTTTACGAAGAAGACTAAATACCAAATTTCAGCAATTTCGGTAAAACAATGTGGCTAACATTCAAAATACCAAATTAGGGAGCTGTATCAAAATATCGATTTATACCTACACATTTCTGGTGGAAAGTTTTTAGACTCAAAGAAGACTAAATACCAAGTTTCCTATATTTCTGTAGGATAGTGTGGCCACATCCTTCAAAATATCCAAAATCGGGAGAAACCATTCTATGGGGGCTAAATGCAGGAGTGGACCTGTACCGACAAGTTTATGGGGGAAACTTTAATATCACCAACGAAGACTAAGTACCTAATTTCAGCTATTTCGGGGGAATATTGAAGTCACAACCTTCAAAATACCGAAAATCTGGAGTTACCGTTCTATGGGGGCTATATTAAGGCGTGGAAATATGCCGACAAATTTCATATGGAAAGTTTTGTAACCCCAAAGAAGACTAAATATCAAATTTCAGAAATTTCGATGGATTATTGTGGCCACAACCTACAAGCTACCGAAAATCGGGAGGTACCTTTCTATGGGGGCTCTATGAAAACGTGGACCTATAGCAAGAGATTTCAGGTGGAAAGTTGTATACCCCCAAGGAATACTTAATACCAAAGTTCAGCCATTTCGGAGGGATTTTGATTCCACAACCTTCAAAATACCAGATATCCGGAGGTACCGTTCTATGAGGGCTATATGAAGACGTAAACCTATACCGAGAAATTTCAGGTGGAAAGATTTATACCCCAAACGAAGACTAAATACCAAATGGTGGGATATTGAGGATACAACTTTCAAAAAACCGAAAAACGGGAGGTACCGTTCTATGGGGGAGGTACCAACGACGATTTAATACAAAATGTCAGCCATTTAAGTGTGATTTTGAGGCCACAACCTTTAAAATATCGGAAATCGAGAGGTACCGTTCTATGGGGGCTATATGAAGACGTGGATCCATGCGGACAATTTTCAGGTGTAAAGTTGCATAACCCTAACGAAGACTTAATACCACATTTTAGCCATTTCCGTGGGATTTTTAGACCACAAATCCTTGTATATATTTTTGCATATGGTTTTGCATATGCTCATTTTATGCAAATATGTAAAGATATGCAAAATGTGCAAAAATTTCTGGTCCTAATTCGTTTTATTTTGTGATAAAACTAGTTTCTAACCATATATGCATTTGCATAGGATTCCGTGAAATATTTGATCGTGAAATATTTAGCGGGTGAAAGGGACCAAAAACTAAATTTTTTACCGATTTTTTATCTGCTCAGCAGCTACTGAGATAAAATAAAGAGGGTTAAATGGACAAACACTTTTATGTGAAAATTGTGAAAAATTTTTATATACAGCACGGCGTGCCTTAACAAATTTAAATGGAAGGTGCTTACACCTCGGAAGTTTTTGCTGAAACTACAATGCTCATAGATGAGAAATATCTAGAAACAAAAAAAAAATCGGCGGAGGGATTTTAAAATAAATCGCGATTTAAGTTCACATTTTTAGGGGTTCTTTAGGTTTTCACGATTTTGCTTGGAAACCGCGAGTTCTATGTAAATGGGCCTAAAGAAAATGTTGTAGCAGAGAAAATGCTTCACAAGATTGGCCTTTCCGATATTTTCGTAAGTTTTACCATTTTTGAGATATGGAAGTTCAAATTGGGACAATGCACTGACTGTATCGTCCCCTTATAAAAAAATATTATGCACAGTGCCCCTTAACTAACTTTTAATGGAAACCACTTACACATGGGATGTTTTTGCGGATTCTGAAAGAGCAATGTTCATAGATAAGAAAAATAAAAAACAGAAAAAATCGCCGGAGGGATTTTTAAATAAATCGCGATCAAAATTCATAATTTTAGGGTTTTTTTCAGGTTTTCACGATTTTTCTTAGAAGCCGCAAATCGTATCAAAATGAGTCTAAAGCAAATGTTGTACCTGTGAAAATTCTCTAAAAGACTGACCTTTAAGTGTTTTCGTAGGTTTTACCATTTTTTGAGATATAGAGGTTCAGTTCAAATTTTTAGGTTTTTATCTTAAGTCTTCAAGATTTTGCTTGGAAACCGCAAGTCATATCAAAATGGGACTAAAAAAATGTTGAAGCTGTGAAAATTCTCTACAAGATTGGATGATTTATTTTTTCCTAGGTTGTACCATTTTCAAGATATATAAGTTTAATTTGGGAAATTGCAGTAATGACATTGTTTTATAAGGAGGCGATACAGTCAGTGCATTGTCTCAATTTGAACTTCTATATCTCAAAAACGTTAAAACCTACGAAAATATCATAAATGCCAATCTTATGGAGAACTTTCAAAGCTACAACATTTTCTTTAGTCCCATTTACATAGGACTCGCTGTTTCCAAGCAAAATCGTGAAAACCTAAAGAACCCCTAAAATGTGAACTTAAATCGCGATTTATTTTAAAATCCCTCCGAGGTGTAAGCACCTTCCATTTAAATTTGTTAAGGCACACCGTGACAGTTTATATCTTTAATTGTGGAAGACACATTCAGGACAAGTAAGTTATGACCTTTCAACTGATGACAATTGTGTTGGTGTACATGATTAAATTACAGAGTTACAGCCTAATATATCCAGTTATTTGTTTGGAGTATAATCATAAACTCACTAGAGGTCGCAATTATAGTTCAATAGTCATATTTTAATTCCTGGAGGGCATATACCGGAAAAGTAGTCTACATATGGAAAACGAAATACAGATCTTTCTCCTGATGCAAATTGCAATAATATGTCTGCCAGATAAAGGGCCTGCTGCTTAATATATAATGGGTTTTGTGTAGAGAACCTCATTTTGCTCCCATGCTACAAATTTTCACTATCATGACAGAGAAAGTCCAGTTTTTGCATTATTGTAAATTATGTGGAGCCATAGCGTTTTAATTGTCCAATTCGATTTTTTAAACATATATTGCAGCATGGGGTCGCTTCTCCACTTTTTTCAAGATGTTCTCGATGTCGCTACCGTTAAAGTTTTTTTGAAGTACATATTAATTTTGGTGAAGGCAAAGACGACCAATTATAATCAACCAATTTTAATAAAATCTATTAAGAGCCGTAGATGTACACTCACAACCAATTTTTGGGATAAATCGGATACTTCCATACCGCTAAAATTTTTAAAACTCTGTTTCCACAAAAACGTGAGTGGTGTTTTGGTTTCTTAACTGGAAAAGAATCGATCCACAGAAAACGAAAATTAATCCGCGATAATTTTTGCAGTAGCCGTTTCCGCCATTCTAGTGGATGGATTTTCACGATCTATGAATTATATGTTCCGGAACTAAAATATCGCGGGATACCAGCACAGTCAAAATATTATTGTAATTACTGTATCCAAAAATAGGGGGTTTAGAAAAAACATTGCACTTAATGTTGGGTTTGGCAGTAAATTACTGTGATGCTGTGTGAACTACATAGTCAATCTACATATCAAATTATGCGTAACGGCGAGTACTTTAATCCTATTATTGTTTCTTCGAAATACCCTAATGCGCGTGCCAGTTAAATCAAGAAAAGAAATAAACATAAAATCAAAATGTCAGCATCATTAAAAGGTGAATGCAGTGTATATTTTAAAAAGTGATGCATTACATGTGTTATCTTCACTTTGTATTATTCTACTTTTAATTTGACTGATGTCCGTCATTTGAATTGTTTAGCCAGAAATCGAATAGCAACGTAAAAACCCTCGTTAGCTTCAACGTGTTTTACCTATTTTTATACCCTACACCACTATGTGGGGAGGGTATAATAAGTTGGGTTTTGGCCAAAAAGTTTGTAACGCATCAAAATAATGGTCGTATACCCATACTTATGTATACCAAAATGAACGTCTCGACGAGCTGAGTTGATCTGGCTATGTGTGTCCGTCCGTCTGTCCATCTAAACCTTGTAATCACGGTGCCGGTCGCAATTTTGATCGGATCGTCACCAAATTTTCTGTGTTGATGAGGGTCCCGGAGGGGAAGAAGCCTATTGATTTTGGTGATGGTCGGATAATATTCAGGGGTCGGAATGGGCAAAAAACTTATTTGGAGAAAATGTCAACTTTTTATTTCAAAGCGCATATTTTCGCATCTATAAGGGTATATCAAAGGCAAAACCTGCTAATGAAAATGGAAAATAACACCTTTACCACGATGTATATGTAGTAGGTAGTTGTAGGTGGTCAAGTAACGAAGATATCGCAATAGTCGCTAATACAACCAAAATTTTCATTTTTGCGATTTTAATTATAATGACGAATATCACAGCGTCGGTTGGGGAGCTTCCAAAAGCAAAGCCTGACTCTGAAAGTAGAATATCCCACCTTTACAATGATGCAAAGTAGGTTGGCATAGTGGAAAAATAACGGAGATATAGCAATAGTCGGTAATACATCCAATTTTTCCGATATTATTGTAATCAATTTTTTGGGAGTTGATGCGGGTCCCTCGGAGAAAGAAGACTATTAAGTTTGGTGATAGTTGGATAATATTCAGGAGTCGGAAGAAGCAAAAAGCTTATGTGGAGAAAAGTCATCCTTTTTTCTTATGCGAATATCTCCCCTTCTTGTAGAAGTATTCCAAAATAAAAGCCCGTCAGTGGAAGAAGAAAAGATGTCCTTTATATTGTTGCAAAGTATGTCGGCGTAATTGGGCAAACAGCCGAGATATCGCAAAAGTCAGTAATATAACCAATTTTCTAATATTTTGTAATCACGCTACAGGTTGGAATTTTGATCGGATAGTCACGATATTTTGGGGGTAGATAGTAGCCCCACAGAGGACAAAGCCTATTGATTTTGGGCATAGTCGGACAATATATAGGGGTCGGAATGGGGAAAAACTCATGTGGAGACAAATTCAAAGTTTTATTCTTTGTGAATATATCGGCTTCTAGGGGTAGGGGTATTCCAACGGGAAAGCCTGTCAGTGGAAGAAGAAAATATTGCCTTTAAATTGGTGTAAAGTAGGTTGGCGAAGGTGGTCAAACAAGGGAGATACCACAATAGCCGGTAATGCATCCAATTCTTCCATTTTTTTGCAATCACGCTACAGGTCGTAATTATGATCGGATGGTCACGAAATTTTGGTTGCTTATGGGGATCCCAGAGAGCAAGAGACATATTATGTTTGGTGGTAGTCGGATTATATTCCCTAAAAGAAATGTTAACTAGTGAAAAGCTTATGCACAGGTGTAATTGTGTAGGGTATCACATGGTCGGCGCCGTCCGACTATAGCTTTTCCTTGCTTGTTTTTATATTATATGGGCATTATTGCTTGTATATTATTTCACCAGGAAATACTTTGAATCAGAATGTTTCGTAGATGGCGTGCTAATTTGTTTGTTCAATCACTTCAGTTATTTAAAAAATAAAATATTAACAAGTAAAAAAGCATTAAGTTCGGCCGGGCCGAACTTTTCATACCCTCCACCATAAAATATTCATTCCTGTCCCCAACTTTAAGCGAGTACGTTAAAATGTCAGATAATGTACATAAAATGCTTCATTCGGGAGGCCTTTTTTTATGGTGCCCATATCTAACTGTTGACAATTTTTGGTGGGCTAGAAATTGGGAGGTACTGTTATATAGGGGTTATAATAAAACATGGGCCTATGTTGACAGTTTTTGATGGGAGCCTTTAATGTCAAATAACACCTAATTCGGTTAAAAAATTTAGCTAGAATCCTCAAAATATCGAAAATCGGTACATAACGTGGGAACTTCAAATGTCATTAACAGCTAGTTCGGAGGTATCTGGGCTATACGACAATATGAACTTAAATGAACAATTTTTGTTGGCTTTTAAATTTCAAATTACAGAAAGTTCGTCCAAAAAATAAAGCTAAGGTACGGAAAATCGGGAGGTTTGTTTTGGGGCTATACAAAAACATTGACCTACGTTCGGTTAAACATGTTAAGTAAAATCCTCAAAGTACCGAAAATAGGGAAGTATCGTTATATTGGGGCTATGTTGAAAATTGTTGATGCAGATGTGTGGTGACCACTACAACCTTCAAAAGTCCAATGACAGTTAGTTCTGTTAAAAATTGTAGCTAAAATTGCCAAATTACTGAAAATTGGGAGGTACCGTTACATGGAAGCTATATCCGAACATGGACCTATGTTGACAATTTTTGATGGAGAGGTGTTGTGACCAATAAGAACTTCAAATGTCAAATTACTGCTTGTTCAGTTTAATATTGTAGCTAAAATCATCAAATTACTGAAAATCGGGAGGCACCGTTATATGGGGGCTTTTTTGACAATTTTTGGTGGAGATGTGTGGTGACAACTAAGAATTTCAAATGTCAAATGTTCAAATTACAGATAATTCGGTTAAAACTTGTTGGTAAAATTCTCAAAATACCTGAAATCGGGCAGTAACGTTATATGGGGGCTATTCCAAAACATGGACCTATGTCCACTAGTTATATAAGTTTATTGACATTTAAGAACCCTAAATGTCAATTGATAGCTAAATCGGTCTGAAAATGTAGATAAAAACGTCAAAATGCCGTAAATCGGGGGTACCGTTATATGGGGGCTATACCAAAACTTGGACCTAGGTCCACAACTTTTGTTATATAAGTTTAGTTACACTTAAGAACCCTAAATGTCAAATTATAGCTATATCGGTCTGAAAATGTAGCTAAAAACGTGAAAATACCGTAAATCGGTGGGTACCGTTATATGGGTGCTATACCAAAACGTGGACCAATGTCCACAAGTTTTGTCACATAAGTTTATTGACATTTAAGAACTTCAAATGTCAAATTATAGCTGAATCGGTCTGAAAATGTAGCTAAACCCGTCAAAATACCCTAAATCGTGGGGTACCGTTATATGGGGGCTATACCAATACGTGGACCTATGTCCACAACTTTTGTTATATAAGTTTATTGACTTTTAAGAGCCCCAACTGTCAAATTATAGCTACATCGGTCTGAAAATGTAGCTAAAAACGTCAAAATACCGCAAATCGGGGGGTACCGTTATATGGGGGCTATACCAAAACGTGGACCTATGTCCACAACTTATAATTTATAAGTTTATTAACCCTTAAGAACCCTAAATGTCAAATTATAGCTACATCGGTCTGATAATGTAGCTAAAAACGTCAAAATACCGTATATCGGGGGGTACCGTTATATGGGGGCTATACCAAAACGTGGACCTATGTCCACAACTTTTGTGATATAAGTTTATTTATACTTAAAAACCCTAACTTTCAAATTATAGCTAAATCGGTCTAAAAATGTAGCTAAAAACGTCAAAATACCGCAAATCGGGGGGTACCGTTATATGGTTATATATGTTTTTTTTTGTTATATATGTTTTTTTGTTATATATGTTTTTGTTATATATGTTTGTTGACACTTAAGAACCCTAAATGTCAAATTATAGCCAAATCGGTCTGAAAATGTAGCTAAAAACGTCAAAATACCGTAAATCGGGGGGTACCGTTATATGGGGGCTATACCAAAACGTGGACCGATATAGCCCATCATCGAACTTGACCTGCCTGCAAACAAAAGACGCATTTTCCCAAAATTTCAGCGTCCTATCTCTATTTTTGTGGATGCTAGAGTGATTACCACAGACGGACGGACGGACGGACGTGCTCAGATCGACTTAGAATTTTACCCTGATCAAGAATATATATACTTTATAGGGTCGCAAATGAGTATTTCAATGCGTTACAAACGGAAAAACAAACTTAATATACCCTGCATACTATGGTGGAGGGTATAATAAAAACGTGTTTTAATTTCCAAAAAGGTACGTATTCTCTTCAGTAGTAATGACAGGCTTTTAGAATTAATATTAATTGAAAAATATGTATGTTACATTTTTTGAAGTTTATGACGTTTACTACTTTTTATACGTTTTATACACGTATATGACGTTTTCGACGTTTACAACTCTCTGACCGTCGAAAACCTAAAACCAGTAAGGAAAGGATCAAAGTCGGGCGGGGCCGACTATATAATACCTTACACTACTGTGAATATATAAAATATATATGGGAGATAAATCCAAATCAGAACAGATTTCGATATAATTTTTCACATTTATTTGTAGACCAAATTCCGTCACATAGTCCAAATTTCATCAAAATCGGACATACAGTGCTGCTCAAAACATTTGCAACTGGAATCACTAGTTCATATTTTATATAGTTCTGAGGTAGTTTGTGGATTTGAAATGCCAATATTTTTGTAGATTGATTGTTTATTGAATCCTTTTTAAAGATTTAAAAATTAATTTGCAAAAATATCACTTATTTCACAACAAATATACGAAACAAAGCTCGAACTCACTTTTGGTTCTGCTCAAAACATTTGCAACTGAGAAAATTTGATTCAAAATCTGAAGAAATTATTTTTGTTTTGATAATATATTATGAATTAAACATTTTATTTATTATCTGGAGACATCGTAAAGGAAACCAGTTAACTAAATAAATTAATATATCCTTTGGAATCCTGTGCTCTAAGGATAATTGTTAAATACCAAGGTTTTATTCGATATTTAATAGTCTAGAATCCAGATTAGAGTCCCGGAACCTCCTATATGAATTTAGATTACTATAGCTAATTGGGTCCGATAAGAACTTAAGCATATTTTCAAAAAAATTACTAGTTTTACGTGGTTATATATACCTTTGGAAGCGGTATTATGCCAAAACATTCTGTTATACGACAATTCTGGAGTGTACATGGTGAGATTTTGACAAGCTACCGGTCCGGTTAGTTCTTGGATCTGATAAATATCTCGACCCCTTGTATCCTGTCCCATTTCTGTTCATAAAAATACTTCCAGGGCAATATAAAGCACCTTCTACATTTTGGGTCAACTTTTTCGTATAAGGGGACAAATTCTATTATCTTTCGTTCTGGTGATCAATCAAATTTTTTCAAGTCATATAACTTAAATATTGATTTATATCGAGGAGAAGTACTTGGTTTTACTACTCCAAAAACATAACCACGCATTTTTTGAATAATTTCTATGAAAAATTCAATTTTTCCTGGAAATTACTGTTTTCCCAAAATTTGCCTATTTTGGTATACCGGTGTCCTTGGTATGTATCGGAGGTGTTTGTATATATTTATCGGTGTCAAGTCTTTTTTTAACATCTGTTGATGACCTCTGAGAGATCTGCTTAATAATTCGTATAATTATTTGATCATCCCCTGCAGTAGATGTTGTTGTCCTTGCATCTTTTTCCCATCTTATGGCGATTTTAGTTCTTTTTACGCGGTATCCAGCTCTGTTTTAGATATTGTGATGTTCCAATGTTTACTTTTGGACCTCGTTGGATCCACAATTTTCAAAAACTACCATTTTAGCAAAGCGTTGATAAAAATTTCTGGCCATAATTTAAGTTTTTCTTAAAAAATTAGACATGTCTTGTTTTCGGCATAATTGTCTATCAAAAGTAAACATATGTGGGATAAAATGTACTCCTCATGAAAGCTTTTTGACCCTTCTTCTGATTAAAAACACTTTGATGCCAATCAATACAAAAAACTCGTCAAAAATGAACTAATTGATATTCGTACCACGGAGTTGCAAATGTTTTGAGCAGGCTAAAACATGTGTTCCTCCGATATTTTACACATTTTTTAAACATAAGTGTTCATAACTGAATAATCCTTTTTAAATCTTGAAAATATGGTCAATAAAATATCAAATAACAAAAACAAACATATTTCAAAACTCAAAATGTCTCTAAAAATAGACTCAATGTGATATAGGCATCTGAGTTGCAAATGTTTTGAGCAGCACTGTATATAGCGTGTTTCGTGCATCAAATACCTCAAATCTGACTAAAAGATATATGAGAGCTATATCCAAATCTGAACCGATTTCGATATAATTTGGCACACTTATTTCTACACCAAATCCCGGCAAACATTCCAAATTTTATTGAAATCGGTCTTATATAACGGGTTTCGTGCATCAAATACCTAAAATCGCCCGAGAATATATATGGGAGCTATATCCAAATTTGAACTGATTTCTATATAATACGGCAAACTTATTTCTAGACTAAATACCATCGCACATTCCAAATTTAATTGAAATCGGTCATATATAGCGCGTTTCGTGCACCAAATGCCTTAAATCGGGCGAAAACATATATGTGGGCTGTATCCAAATCTGAACCGATTTCTATATAATTTGGCACACTTATTTCTAGACTAAATACCGTCGCACATTCCAAATTTAATTGAAATCTGACATATATAGCGTGTTTCGTGCACCAAATTCCTTAAATCGGGCGAAAATATATATGGGGGCTATATCCAAATCTGAACCGATTTTTACCAAAATAAATAGCGTTCGTCCTTTGGCCAAAAAACTATCTTCCCCAATTTTCATGCGAATCGGACAATAAAGGCGACCTGTACTTTGTTTACAAAAATACATGGACAGACGGACAGACAGACGGACATGCGTAAATCGGCTCAGAAAGTGATTCTATGTATATCCCTAAAAGGAACTATGGGTCTATCTCGTTTCCTTTTGCATGTTACAAACTAATGCACAAATACATAATACCCCTTACCACAAGGTGGTGTAGGGTATAAAAATCATCATACAGACCATCTATGTTTATAATATCCTTTCTACATAGTAGGGTAGGGTATAGTAAAACATATAATAATGTCCCATTGACCTTCTTCGAACTTTATGTAATATTTATAATTTTGAAATTTTACAATGTGCCAATTCGAATATTCAGTTCGCATGTTATCGTGCTCATCGGTGAATTTAGTTTGTACCGGCTGGGTTTTCAGTGCTTTTTGTCCATTATTTCAGAAAATATCCACCGTTGAAAAAGTATGTTAGGTCAGAAATGCAAGGACAACTTGCTGCAAAAAAAATTCAAAACAATCCGAGACATGTCTGTAATCTGCACTTTCTCGAAGAAGTGAATCGATACAGTCCATATTCGAACATGATTTATGTCTGTATGAAATATTGCAACTGGACTACTACAACTATCTTCGAGGAATATCGTGTGTAAAAAAATTTAACTTTTTTGGCGAAGATACCTTAATGAGTAGGCCGATATGACCTTTATTCATAATTGATCTATATTTACACAAAATGCTTTTGATCTATCAAAGTATACATCGCATCGGCAAACGCTCAGCATGCAGAGAACATAATATGCAAATTCTTTGCCCAGGACAAATAAATTATCCCCTCTCCACTTAAGAAATATTGTTAAACCCAGATAGTGTATTTTGAATTATTTGCCAAAACTTTATTTATAGTCTGACTTATTGACAGTTTCTCTGCACATTCTACTCCAGCATAAGGATTTGGTACAATTTATCCACCGAGTAAACACCCATCTACTACATTTCTCTATTATTTTCTTTATTAATTTTTGTCACTTTCCTTCGAAGTACTTTTGTTATAATTAGTATTATTATTATGTTTTATTTTAACATCTCTCACATTTGCTACATACCCTGTCAACTCATTCTCTATTGTCTAATTGTTCTCCACTAAGTTGAGATTGTAACATTACTGTGCTGAGGGATGTTTTGCAGCAATCATGCTGACTGCAAAACGATTTGTTGAATTGTTTGTAATTGTTACAAATTGTCATAATTAGTAAAGAAGCAAACATTTCGATAATGACCATTGTTTAGAAAATGTCATCACTAAAGGACTCTACTTTTGGGGAATGAAAATAACAATGAAAATTGAAGAGTTTTGTAATAATGCTTGAATGTAATGAGAATGGAGAATTTCTTTGTTAAAAGAAATAGTTAAAAAACAACAAAAATACAATTTTGAAATATTAATGTCTAAACGTCTATCATCAGGGACAGATACATTTTTCTGGTAAGAATGTGTTGTGACAAGACAACAGTTAGTGAGATCCTTGCAATTTTTGCACTATAAAACTGTTATTTGGAAGCTACGTGCTCTCCATGATCGTAGGTGGGTTTGACATGTTGACGATTTAAGTCGGTTTTGGCAAAAAAGTTCGTAACGTATCGAAGTAACGGTCGTAGACCCATACTTTCATATACCAAAATGAATGTCTCGACGAGCTGCGTCGATCTGGCTATGTGTGTCCATCCGTCCGTCTGTCCATCAAAACGTTGTAATCACGCTACAGGTCGCAATTTTGATCGGATCGTCACCAAATTTTGAGTGATGGGGGTTTCGTAGGGGAGGAAGCCTATTGATTTTGGTGATGGTCGGAATGGGCAAAAAACTTTTTGGAGAAAAAAGTCAAGGTTTGTTTCCAAAACGAATATCTCAGCTTCTATAGGGGGTATACCAAAAGCAAAACCTGACTATGAAGGTAGAACATATCCCTTTCTAACGATTTAGAGTAGGTTGTCGTAGGTGTTCAAACAACGAAGATATCACAATAGTCGCAAATAAAACCCAACTTTTCAGTTTTGCGATTTTAATTATAATGACGAATATCACAGCTTTGGTGGAGGACTTTCCAAACGCAAAGCCTGTCTATAAAAGTAGAACATCCCATCTTTACAATGATGCAAAGTAGTTTGGCGTTGGTGACCAAATAACGGAAATCTCGCAATAGTCGGTAATACATCCCATATTTCCATTTTTTGCAATCACGCTACAGGTCGCAATTTTGATCAGATCGTCACGAAAGAAAGGGGAAGAAGACAACAGATTTTGGCGATGAGCGGATATTATTCAGGGGTCGGAATGGACAAAAAAACTTATTGGAGAAATTCAACATATTATTTTAAAGCAAATATCTCAGTGTCTATAAGGGGTATACCAAAGGTATAGGCTGACAAAGACAGTAGAAAATATCACCTTTCTAACGATGTAAAGTAGGCAGTCGTAGGTGGAAGGAAACCCAACATTTCATGTTTGCGATTTTTATTATAACGATCACAGCTTTGGTTCGGGACCTTCTAAAAGCAAAGCCTGACTATGAAAGTAGAAAATCCCGTATTTAAAAGTATGCAAAGCAGTTTGGCGTAGGTATCTAAATAATGGAGATATCGCAGTAGTCGGCAATACATCCCATTTTTTGTAATTACGCTACAGGTCACAATTGTGATCGGATCATGTTGAGGGTTAGTGTGGGTTCAATTGATTTTGGTAATGGTCGGATAATATTCAGGGGTCTTAATGGGCAAAAAACTTATGTGGAGAACATTCAACGTTTTATTCTTATGCGAATATCTCTGCTTCTTGAAGGTGGATTAAAAATAGGCCCGTCAATGGAAGAAAATAAGATTTCCTTTACATTGTTGCGACGGATATAGCAATAAGTCGGTAATGCATCCCATTTTTCCATTTTTTTGTAATCACGCTACAGATCGCAATTTTGATAAGTTCGTCACGAAATTTTGGTGGTTATTAGGGCTCCCAAAGAGGAAGAATCATACAATGAAGAAATTCTGAGCTTTCAAATATCAGAGTTATTGGAAATGGCGCTAATTTATCACAATTTTAATATTTTGGAATTTTGACATTAATGACAAATACCTCTGCTTCCATTTGGTGTGTTAAAAACATGTAAAATGATAATAAAGAAGACCCTCAGTACCAATTAGATGTCGACTGTGGTCAAATATAATATTAAATATTAATTATTTTGTGGTTCAGTTCGCCTTAAGTCATTTGGTATAAAAGCCTAATAGGTGAAGACTTTAGTATCTCCCTAAAAAAAATGTTTAAGAGTGAAATGCTTATGCAAGGGGTAGTGGTGTAGGGTATCGCATAGTAGGCCCCGTCCCGACTATAGACTTTGTTCACTTGTTTTCTTTGTTAAGCCTCTCAGTAAGTACTTACCCCATTTATCAGTAAGTACTTACCACCATGTTCATTAAGTATCATTGAGCTAGATTTATAATTGGGATGCATTCATTGAATGTTTGTGGACATACATACATATGTATGCATCTAAATCTGTTATTTAACTTAGCCACTACAAACCCCATAAAGTTTAGCCCTTTAAATTTATGTTTCAACAAGTTTTAAGTGCCCCTTAAGCCATAACTTTACAAAATGTTGACAAAAATTCATTGAAACATAAAAGTGATTTAAAAATTTTCGCTTGAATTTGAGTAATATAGCATAAAAACTACGTGTTTAAGTGCAATAAATAAAACATCTGATGCTGTCGCAACATGTCACTAATGCAATATCACACATATTCGTTTACACATACATATGCATCAAAATGGCGAAGAAAAATATACATTGTAGTTGTAACATTTCACTTTAATACAAATCGCTGAATGTTTTACCACAGTCGCATTTAAAAAAGGACATGCATACGACAATATATACCACCACTGTAAAGGTCGCTGTATCGTTCATATCTGCTGATTGTGATTGACAATAATGACAATTGTGAACATGTGAGATCAAATCTTCTTAAAGCTAAATGGGAAAAAAATTTAAAATCTTTAATGCTTTATTAAGTCTTAAATTTTATATTAGTATTAAATTTACCGAAATTTATGAATATCATTTAATTTTCTGAGCTACATAACTAACACCCGATAAAGGCTGTGAGTAAATAGTTCCAGTTACACACCGTGTTTTGAAATACCAGCCATATATTTGAAAGAGTTAGAATAACGCATGTTACTGCAAGTTGTTATGAACTCAGTAAAGAAGTGTCAGTCTGCTTTGCCCACAAACATGTAACGTAAAGAAATCAAGCAAACACAGTATGGGTTATCCGAAGTTTGGAAGAAATATTAAACTGTACAAAGTTCGGACTAAACAGGTGGCCCATTTTCAAACTAATGATCTAAATTTGAACAAAATATTACGAAATGCAATGTTTCAGCCAAATCGCTCCAACTAACCAGACAGACACACAGACGGACGGACAGGGTTAAAACTTTTGATGATACACAATTTTAATCCCATAAAAATCCAAAAATTTGTAAAACATGATTTGTCGTTAAAATCCAACCAATAACAAGTTCGGCTCGGCTGAATTTGTTGTACCCTCCACTACGAGTAGTATTGAAGTAAAACTGAACAATTAGTTTCCTTTTGTTTATGAAGAAGACTAAATACCAAATTCAAGCAATTTCGGTAAAACAATGTGGCTAACTTTTAAAATACCGACATTGGGGAGGTACCGTTCTATGGGCGCTATATGAAGGCGTGGACGTGTACGTACAAATTTTGGGGAAAATTGTATACTACCAACAAATACTAAATACCATATTTCAGCCTTTTTATTTGAATATTGAGGCCACACAACCTTCAAAATACCGAAAATGGGGAGGGGGCAATATGAAGGCGTGGTCCTATACCTACAAATTTCAGTTGGAAATTTTACACCTCCAACGAAGACTAAATACCAAATTTCAGCCATTTCGGTAGAATATTGGGGCCACAAACTTGAAAATACCTAAAATCGGGAGGAACAGTTCTATGGGGGCTATAATAAGGCGTGGGCCGACACATTTCCGGGGGAAAGTTTCATTCCACCAACGAAGACTTAATAAAAAATTGCATAATTGCATTGCATATTTCGGAGGAATAGCGAGGCCACAGCCTTCAAAATACCGCAAATCGGAAGGTACCCTTCTTGATTTCAACAGACGGTCGGACGTATGGACTGACATACGGACATGTTTATTTCGACTTAGAATTTAACCCTGATCAAGAATATGTATATTAACTTTATAGGATCTCCGATGAATATCTCGATGTGTTACAAACGGAATGACAAATTTAATTATACCCTCCATATTATGGTGGATGGTATAAAAACACATATATCTTTAACTTAATAAATAAATTAATAAATCCTTTTAACGACACAGTAACTGTTTATAGATTCGGATAGTCTGAGCCTGAAATGTTTATAATACATTGTGCAACACTGGAAATGCAAACAACTTCTTATCGGAATTTTCTGAAAGTACATATTGAGATTACAAATACCTTTGTTGAGTTTTGCCCTTTTATGGCCACATCTAAGCAGGGCTTTAAAATGATCATTTTTTCCACTGATTCTGCCTTTATCTTAGAAACTAATAAGAAGTTAATAGTAGAACTTAAGTGTCGAATAGGCGAAATGGGAAAATGAATCTATCGCATCAAAATAATTTCAGGAAGTTTTGTAGCCACAAAGAAGTCTAAATACCAAAAATCTTCAAAATGCTTAAAATCGAGAGGTACCGTTCGTTCTATGTGGGCTATATCAATTCGTAGGCCTGTATAAACAATATGGGATCTGTAACGACACTTTTTGTAGAAATAAAGCTTAGACTCTTAAACAAAAAATACCAATTAATAACCAATACGGTGGTCAAACGGAAATAATACTTTCAAAACTCCTTAAAATGTCGACGCGTCACACGTCAATTCATATGGGGGCTAAACCAAAACTTGGATTTATATAGATCATTTTCAATAACAAAGGACGGACAGACATGGATATGTGTGGGGTGTAAAGTGGTAATTTCGAAGAGTTAGAAACGGAATGATAAACATAAAATATAAAAACTTGAAATCGGTGGTAGCGTTATATGGGACCATATCAAAACGTGGACCTATGTCCGCAATTTTTGCATAAGTTTGAACGTTGAACCTAAAATGCCTGATGATCCAAATACCTTAAGTCGGGCATGGCCCTATATCCACCACATTTGGCAGAGGCGTTTTTTGATAATTACAAATCCTTGATGCTAAATTACACCCAATTTAGACTGGAAATGTATATAACAACTTTAAAAATACCTGTTATCGCGCGGTACCGATTTTTTATGTGGGCGTTTCGAAAACATGAACCTACAGTGTTGCGCATATCAAAAGCAACAAATCCGCGATTTTGAATTAATTAAATTTTTGGATCCGTTAAAATTTTTTTAAATGCAATATTTTGTGCCCATTTGTTCTTTGTTATGTACAGAGAGCTTTCAACAAATTGTTTCTCTACTTTGTAGTTGGATGGGATAACAACAACAATATTGACTGATCCTCGAAAATGGGGTGTGCAAAACAAAAGCAACAATAGAATATTATTACAAATTGTAGTGTCATCGGTGTTAATTAACTGTACTTTTGAATTAAATTTGTCTTTTGGGGCGTGGTAGTGTCATTTTAGAAAGCATTTGCATTTGTTATCCTAACAGGGTTGCCACTTTCTACTACTTTTCCCATAATATTCTATTGTTGATTTTGTTTTGCACTCCCCATTTTCGAGGATCAGTCAATATTGTTGTTGTTATCCCATCCAACTACAAAGTACAGAAACACCTTGTTGAATGCTCTCTGGACATAATAAAGAACAACTATGCACAAAATATAGCATTTTAAAAAATTGTAACGGATCCAAAAATTGAATTAATGTAAAATCCTGGATTTGTTGCTCTTGATATGCGCAACACTGTATGTCTAAAACTTTTGGTGAAGGCTTTTGACCACCTCGTATCCAAAATAACAAATCGTAGCTAATTCGGGATGAATAGCTAAAATCGGGAAGTACCGGTATATGGGGGATATAGTAAACCTCGGACCGATATAGCCCATCTTTGACCTGACTGCAAACAAAAGACGCATTCTAATTATATGAATTAATAGAGCCAAAATTACCAAAGGAGTTTGTATTGAAAAAGTGAATTCTAGGGACAAGAATCAGAAAAGAATGATGTAACGACTCTGGTAAGATACTGTGGCTAAAACCTTCAAAACCGTATAACCCCATGGAAGCCTAAATAACACATTTCAGTCACTTTGCTAGGAAATTGACGTCACAACCTTCAAAATAACGAAAATCGGGAGGAACCGTTCTATGGGGGTTATATGAAATCGTGAATTTATACCGAAAATTTTTTGGGGGAAAGTTTTATACCATGAACGATGACTAAATACCAAATTTCAGTAATTTCGGAGGGATATTAAAGCCACAACATTCAAAATACCGAAAATCAGGAGGTACCGTTCTATGGGGGCTATATGAAGGCGTGGACGTTTACCGACAAATTAAGGGGAGAAAGTTGAATACACCCAACGAAGGTTAAATACCAAATTTCAGACATTTCGCTGGGTTGTTGTGGCCACAACCTCAAACTACAGAAAATCGGGAGTTACCGTTCTATGGGGGCTATATGAAGGCGTGGACCAAACCTACAAATTTCTGGGGGAAAGTTGTATGCACTCATCGAAGGCTAAGTACCAAATTCTAGCCCTTTCGGTGTGATAATGAAACTGAAATCTTCAAAATACCGAAAATCGGGTGGTACGGTTGAATGGGGGCTGTATCACAACTTGAACCGATATAGCCAATTTGGAATACCAAACATCCTAGGAGTAATAGAAAGTTTTGTACCAAGTTACAAAGCTCTATCTTAAAAATTGCGAGCTGTATCTTGATTTCAACAGACGGACGGACATGATTATATCGACATAGA
Organism: Musca autumnalis; assembly: GCF_047663935.1. Lineage (NCBI taxonomy): Eukaryota > Metazoa > Arthropoda > Insecta > Diptera > Muscidae > Musca > Musca autumnalis. The sequence continues at coordinate 41,549 of NW_027412309.1, forward strand.
ATTTTACACTGATCAAGAATATATATTCTTTATTGGGTCTCCGATGAATATTTCGATGTGTTACAAACGGAATGACAAATTTAATTATACCCTCCATATTATGGTGGAGGGTATAATAAATTAATAACGCATACATGATATTTTTCTAAAAAAGGCTCTCCGTTCAGAAAAGAATGACATAACGACATTGGGAAAGAAAATGTTATAAATAAAAAACAAATTAATAACGCATAAACTTGTCTGTTCCTTTATTTTGAAAATGATAAAACCGGCAAAAGTAGTAGTAGTAAATGTTGTAAACTGCTTCCATATGAATTGTATGGTGCTTGAAGAAAAGTAACGTAAAAGTGGTAAAACTTGAAGATTCTTGCACGTGAAGGAACAGAGCTAATGATATTCTCATAAAAAGGATCTCCCCTCTTTACACTTTATTAGCATATCTCTAGAGATCCCTACAAGTCGGTTTGTAGATCCCTACATTTTTTTCCAAAACAAAAAAATACAAACTTCCAAAATATTTGTTATCAAAAAGTCCCCATCCACACTAAGAGTAATTTCTCTGAAATTTTGACATGAAAGAAGAAAATGTAAAATAAAACGGTCTGATTGTTTCATACGAATATTGCAATAAAGCAAAAGATATGTGTTTTTCCAATACATGAAAATCATTTCAATACAGCACATTCCAAACAAGACATGATAATATCATGCCAAACGGTTGATGAAAATGACATGACAAAGCATTGGTGAAAATAACATTTCAAAGCATTGGTGTAAATGGCATGCTTTGCATCCAAAAATGAATAGCATCTTTTGGGGTCCACGCTCATGTAAAATTCATCAATGAGGGTGAGATGACAGCTCACTTGCACCCATGATTGAATAGCATCTTGTGCATCGAACATTTTGCTGGGTTACAGAAATACAAAACATAAAAAAAATCACTTTTATTTAAAACAAGTAGGTCAAGGCTATT
>NW_027412310.1:0-91228 GCF_047663935.1 Musca autumnalis
TCCTCAATAATACATTCATAGCGATCTTCTTCTTTATTTGCATATTCGATCTCCGAATATAAGCGACCAATACAATTATATATAATTATCTGTTACAAATTTTAAGGTACGTTCAAATATTTTCCATGATCTCCATAAAAGCGTCTCTATTTCTGGCTTCACTCAGTAGGGTTGAGGTATTTCCAATGCCGGTCCATTTAAGAATATTGTAAATCCATGATATTTCTTTCCGTTCTCTGGATGGCTTCCCTTCTATTGTTCCAGTGATTATGGTTTGGAGCAGTTTGTATTTTGCGTTCCTCATTACATGTCCAAGATATGACGTTTTTCTTCTTTTTATTGTTCCAATGAGTTCCCGTTGACGGTTAACCCTTGAGAGAATCACTGAATTTGGTGCTAAATGTGTCCATGGAATTTTTAGGATACGACGGTAGATCCACATTTCAAAGGCTTCTAATTTCTTTATTTCAGCGGTTTTTAGTGTCCATACTTCTGAGCCGTACAGAAGAACCGACCAGACATAAGTTTTAATAAATCGTATTTTTGTTTCCATGTTTATGTCATGACTACATAAAATATTTTTGTATTTGAAAAATGCATCTCTTGCCATTTCTATTCTGCATCGTATTTCTTTCGAGTTGTCCCAGTTTTCATTTATTTTTACTCCAAAATATTTAAAGTTCTGTAATTTATCGATATGTGTATTATTTATATATAGTTCGGTTGTACTTTGGTTTCCAGACCTGGTTATCACCATATATTTAGTTTTTGATATATTAATCTTGATGAGACGACTCCTAGTCTCATCACAAATGCACCCAAGAAACCAAAGGAAAATAAACTAAAAAAATGAAAACACACGCGCGATGCGATGTTGTTCGTTTCGTTGCTTTAGAGAGACTCTTTATTTCCTACAAAATATTTAAACCTAAATCTTACAAATCTAATAATAACACACATAAACATACATTCCGTTTGGACGCACATTAGAAATGCACGCTGCATCTATAAATACATTATGACGCCGTGCACACACACGTTGCGCCGATAATGGAAAATACATATTTTATTATCGACCCTTCGCTATCTTTACTATTTTGGGTACGACATTTGTTCCATTATTTATGGCCGACAGTTGATTATTTTTAGACATAGATTCTTAGACGACATGCTTACAAAGAAATCTACCTGACTCTATTTACACAGAAAAGAGTCTTCTACAAAATTCAGCAAATCTTTAACCCACACTTTTCGCTATAGGAATTTAGCCGAGTCAGAAGAAATTGTAGTTCTGATACACTACTCGCAATTAAAGTGGTATCATCTGCATATCGGATATTGTTGACGAGTTTTCCACCAATATATACGCCTTTACGAGCGTTGGACATTGATTCTTCAAAAATTCTTTCGGAATAGATATTGAATAATAATGGCGACAATATGCAACCCTGTCTAACTCCTTTCGATATTGCAATGCATTCTGTCAGTTCTCCATTAATGTCAACTTGTGCTGTTTGGTTCCAATATAATTGCTTGATGCATTGTAATTCTTTTCCTTGGATGCCAATAGATGTGAGGATTTCCACCATTTTGTCATGTTGTACGGTGTCGAAGGCTTTTTCGTAATCCACAAAACATAGGTAAACATCTTTATGTACATTTCTGCATTTCTGTATTAACACTTGAATAGAGAGTAGGGCTTCTCTTGTACCCATGCCTTCTTTAAATCAAAATTGAGATAGTCCCATGGCTTCTTCACATTTTTTATAAATTCTGGAGTGAATGATTCTTAGAAAAATTTTGAGAGCGTGGCTCATTAAACTTATAAGTCTGTAGTCGCTACATTTTCTTGGGTGGCTTTTCTTTGGAATTGTGATGAAAGTTGATTTCAGCCAGTCTTGAGGGTATCGGCCTGAATCATATATGTAATTAAATAGCACTACCAAAAGCTGTAGGTTTTCGTCATCTATTAATTTTAACAATTCGGAGGGAATTTCGTCTGGTCCGCAGCTTTTTTTATTACGTAGTAATTTAGTGATTGAGTTCCCAGTGAGCGATTGTTGGTTAGCTGGAACGTTGACCGTTCGGTTATTGTCATTAAATATCTGTCTTATGTATTCACTGCACACTATTTTCTTTTCATTTGTATCAAAGACAGCTTTGTTGTTAACGTATAGTACTTTCGGTATTGGATAGGGATATTTTGCAGCATATTTTCGTCATTAAGAGATTATGATCGGATGGTACATCAGCTCCTGGATATGTCGATGTTTTCTTTATGCAAGAGAAAACCCGTTTATTTCTGATTATATAATCTATTTGATTCCTCACGATGTTATCTTTCCGATCTTGTGGAGATTTCCAAGTATATAATCTTCTTTTTGGAAGACAGAAAAATGTGTTCGTTATTTTCATTTTATATTCTTGGCATAGTTGAATGAGTCTATCTCCTCTTTCATTTCGATTTCCAAGTCCGTATTTTCCTGTTACGCCTGATACCGGTTCTTCTCCAACTTTTGCGTTGAAGTCGCCTTGTATAATGTTTATTTCGTGGGATTTCGTCGTTTTCTATAAATATATGATCTCATCACAGAATGCTTGAATTTCCTCATCGCTTTTATCTGCAGTTGGCGCGTATACTTGTATTATATTTATATTCATTGGTTTTGCTTCTATTTTAAGGAGCATTGTTCTATCTGATTTTGGTATAAATCCTTTTACAGAACTTGAAATATTGTTTTTTACTATAATTCCAACTCCATTCCTGTGGTTGTTATTCTGATTGCCAGAGTGGTATATCTTCATATTGTTGGATGTGAAATCACCATTATCGGGCCACCACGTTTCGCTTACACCCTTTTTTGGTGTGAAATAAAAATCTAACAAGATGGGTCGTATGCACGCGCCTGGTAAGGGTATTTCCCAATCAGCTTTACCCTAAAGAAGAACCGTTTCCTCATGGTTGAAACTTAACGCTGAAGATGTTAAGGAACAAATCAAGAAATTGGGCAAGAAGGGCTTGACCCCCTCCAAAATCGGTATCATTCTTCGTGATTCCCATGGTGTTGCTCATGTTCGTTTTGTCAATGGCAACAAGATTTTGCGCATCATGAAATCTGTCGGTCTTAAGCCCGATATCCCAGAAGATTTGTATCACATGATCAAGAAGGCTGTTGCCATCCGTAAGCATTTGGAACGTAACCGCAAGGATAAGGATGGTAAATTCCGTCTGAATTTGGTTGAATCCCGTATCCACAGATTGGCCCGCTACTACAAGACCAAGAGTGTCCTCCCACCCAACTGGAAATACGAATCCAGCACAGCTTCCGCTCTGGTTGCTTAAATTAAGTGCTCGTTTTTGTAGTGAGGACAGAGTTAAGTTTTTTATATTTTACAAATATAAAACGTGTGCATAATAAAAAACAACTAAAACATGTCTATGTTATAATGGTTCATTTCGTTTATTGTATTAGCCAGTTTTCCGGTTCGTAGAGACTTCTTACATTCCAGGTACCGATATTAAGATTTCTTTTTGTTTTACCTCCGGGGATTCTTAGCACCCTTGTGTTGCCGGAGACTAAGGGCCGTGTATTTTCTTCATTATTCATAATTGTATGGTTTTCGAGGGAGAGATACTTCAGCGGTTTCCCCTTGCCATCTGGAGGGTTTATAGTTTTCCTTCTACATCTTCAGCCGCTCCAATGGAGTACAGACGCTGTTTGCTGCCGCCAATCCTTTGGTCAGATGCTGCCTTTTCCTTTTTTTTGGTTCGCCCCGCATATTTTATTTTTGCGGTGCCCGTCATATCTGATGAGCATTCCCCTATCCAGCACCTGGGGAGGCGTTCGATGGGAGAAAAAAAAGAGGGAAAAAACTATACATTACGCTTAACAATTTGTTTCGTAAGAAATGCAAGATTTCTTTTCTCAACGTGGTATCACCCATATCAAAACAGGGCTATACTCTCCTCAAGCTAATTGCTCAGAAAGAGCCAACGGAGAAAAATGAAGAAAACCACCTAAATTGGGATAAATGCATACCTAGGATTTTAGCAGTTCTTCGTAGTGATTTCCATACCTCAATTCAATGCTCTACGTATTATGCTATGTTTGGCCAAAAATGTGCCTACATGGGTCAGCATATTCTATGCTAGAACGACTTGGTATGTTAAGAGATGACACTATTATATTTACGTAGGACTTTTGGTATTGAAAGCGGGCTATGTAGGTCCACGTTTTCGTATAGCCCCCATACAAAATGACGCGTGACGCGTCGTCGTTTTAAGGAATTTTTAAGATATTTGGCCCATTTTACCACCGAATTGGTTGTAATTTGATACTTTGTGTCTCCAGAGCCAAAAAATATTCCTACCAAAGTTGGGTTATATAGGTCCACGTTTTGGTATAGCCCCCATATAAGGCCCCATATAAAGTACGCGTCATTTTTTTTTTTTTGACCACAGAATTGGTTGTTATTTGGTATTTTGTGTCTTCAGAGGCCAGAAAACATTCCTACCAAAGTTGGGTTACATAGGTCCACGTTTTGGTATAGCCCCCATATAAGGCCCCATATAAAGTACGCGTCATTTTAATATATTTTGAATGTATTAGACCCATTTGACCAAAGAATCGGTTGTAACTTTGTATTTTGTGTTTCCAGAGGCTAAGAAACATTTCTACCATAAAATGTTTATATAGGTCCACGTGTTGATATAGCCCCCATAATACAATATCTCCCGATTTTCGATATTTTGAACGTTTTAGCCTCATTACCACACCGATATGGCTGAAATTTGGTATTTTGTCTTCTTTAGGCGTATAAAACTTTCCCTCAGAAATTTGTAGGTATATGTCCACGCCATCATATAGCCCCCATAGAACGGTACCTTCCGAATTTCGGTATTTTGAAGGTTGTGGCCACATTAATCCACCGAAATGGCTGAAATTTGTGGTGGAGGGTATAAAAAGTTCGTCCCGACCGAACTTAACGCCTTTCTTACTTGTTTTATTTTTGCGGTGCCCGCCAATCTGATGAGTATTCCCCTATCCAGCACCTGGGGAGGCGTTCGATGGGAGAAAAGGAGGGAAAAAACTCCACACGGAATTCATACCGATTACGCTTAACAATTTGTTTCGTAAGAAATGCAAGATTTCTTTTCTCAACATGGTATCACCCATATCAAAACAGGGCTATACTCTCCTCAAGCTAATTGCTCAGAAAGAGCCAACCGAGAAAAATGAAGAAAACCACCTAAATTGGGATAAATGCATACCTAGGATTTTAGCAGTTCTTCGTAGTGATTTCCATACCTCAATTCAATGCTCTCCGTATTATGCTATGTTTGGCCAAAAATGTGCCTACATGGGTCAGCATATTCTATGCTAGAACGACTTGGTATGTTAAGAGATGACACTATTATTGCCAGAGCTGACAAGTTGTCCAATTTAAAGGACAAAAAATCCAAAAAATTAAAAAAGCACATGATAAATCATCAAGGACATACAATACCAGAACTAAGCCCATTATGTATAAAGACGGTCAAGAAATTTTCAGAAAGAATCACACTTTGAGCAACTTCATCAGTTGTCATCAAACGAGAAAACTGCATTTGCGGTACCAGGTAGACCCCACTACCAATGGCGTGTAATGCCCTTTGGGCTCTGCAACGGCCGCAGACGATGAGTCGCCTTATGGATAGGGTTATCCCTTCCCGTCTGAGAGAGCGCGCTTTCATATATTTTGAAGATCTCCTGGTTTGTACTGCTTCCTATGAGGAACACTTATCTCTACTCCGAGATAAGTGTTTAAAAGATGCAAAACCGACCATTAACGTAAACAAAAGCAAATTCTGCCAAAGTGAAATCAAGTGTCTCGGTTATCGAGTTGGAAGGGGATGTTTAAAGGTAGATCCGGAAAAGGTGTCGGCTATCGTCGACTTCCCTTTGCCCAAATCACCTGGACACGTCCGAAGATTTATCGGAATGTGTAACTGGTATAGGTCATTTGTAGACAATTCTGCAGACATATCTGGTCCTTTGACAGATAGTCTCAAAAAGAATGATAGTAGATTTTGTTTGACCCCTAAAGCTATTGAAAGCTTCGAAAAATTAAAGGTTGCTTTATCATCGGCACCTGTATTAGCCCAACCAGATTTTGCTCGTGAATTCTGTATTTTTCTGACGCGTCAAGGATAGGAGTCGGAGGCGTACTTTTTCAATTAGATGACCAAAATCGGGAACGACCAATAGCATTTGTATCTAAAAAGTTGAACAAGTGTCAACGAAATTATACGGTAACCGAATTGGAGTGTTTGGCTGCCATTGTATGTGTTCAACGATTTAGGCCGTATATTGAGTATGGTAGGATCGCCAGGTGGAGTCTGGAACTGCAAGGTTTCAATTTCAAGATGGAGCATCGAAAAGGCTCTTTAAACGTCGTTCCAGACACCCTTTCTCGCTTTGACGTGGATGTCCTTCAAATTGATCCTAACTCAGCAGATATTGATATGAATTCACCAGTTTTTGATGCCCCAGATTATAATGCGCTTAGGGACATGATAATGAAGGATAATGACAAACTACCGCATTTACTAGTTTCGGGAAAACACATATATAAACGTGTTTTTCTTGATGGACTACCCGAAGAGGAGTCTTATTTATGGAAATTGTGGCTTCCTTCAAATTTAATAAAATCAGCGATACAAAATGCCCATGATGCATGCTGCCATGGTGGCTATATTAAACCTTTATTCCGAATTCGACAATTTTATTACTGGCCCTCCATGACAAAGGATGTGAAAACTTTAGTCTCTCAGTCTGAAGACTGCAAAGAGATCAAAAGCCCAAATCAAATTCTAAAACCCCCTATGGGACAGGCATTTCGTACTGCTCGTTTATATTGTGACTTTTTAGGTCCCTACCCGTGTTCAAGATTAAAAAAACACACAATTGCTTATTGTTTTAGACATTTTAACTAAATATTTATTTCTTTATACTCTTCGGTCGGCAACTTCAATCAACGTTATAGATTTTTTCCAAAACCATATTTTCAATACCTTTGGTGTTCCTCAATAATGCATTCATAGCGATCTTCTTCTTTATTTGCATATTCGATCTCCGAATATAAGCGACCAATACAATTATATATAATTATCTGTTACAAATTTTAAGGTACGTTCATATATTTTCCATGATCTCCATAAAAGCGTCTCTATTTCTGGCTTCACTCAGTAGGGTTGATATATTTCCAATGCCGGTCCATTTAAGAATATTGTCAATCCATGATATTTCTTTCCTTCCTCTGGATGGCTTCCCTTCTATTGTTCCAGTGATTATGGTTTGGAGCAGTTTGTATTTTGCGTTCCTCATTACCATTGTCCAAGATATGAAGTTTTTCTTCTTTTTATTGTTCCAATGAGTTCCCGTTGACGGTTAACCCTTGAGGGAACCACTGAATTTGGTGCTAAATGTGTCCATGGAATTTTTAGGATACGACGGTAGATCCACATTTCAAAGGCTTCCAATTTCTTTATTTCAGCGGTTTTTAGTGTCCATACTTCTGAGCCGTACAGCAGAACCGACCAGGCATAAGCTTTAATAAATCGTATTTTTGTTTCCATGTTTATGTCATGACTACATAAAATATTTTTGTATTTGAAAAATGCATCTCTTGCCATTTCTATTCTGCATCGTATTTCTTTCGAGTTGTCCCAGTTTTCATTTATTTTTACTCCAAGATATTTAAAGTTCTGTACTTTATCGATATGTGTATTATTTATATATAGTTCGGTTGTACTTTGGTTTCTAGACCTGGTTATCACCATATATTTAGTTTTTGATATATTAATCTTTAACCCACACTTTTCGCTATAGGAATTTAGCCGAGTCAGAAGAAATTGTAGTTCTGATACACTACTCGCAATTAAAGTGGTATCATCTGCATATCGGATATTGTTGAGGAGTTTTCCACCAATATATACGCCTTTACGAGCGTTGGACATTGATTCTTCAAAAATTCTTTCGGAATAGATATTGAATAATAATGGCGACAATACGCAAACCTTACTAACTCCTTTCGATATTGCAATGCATTCTGTCAGTTCTCCATTAATGTCAACTTGTGCTGTTTGGTTCCAATATAATTGCTTGATGCATTGTAATTCTTTTCCTTGGATGCCAATAGATGTGAGGATTTCCACCATTTTGTCATGTTGTACGGTGTCGAAGGCTTTTTCGTAATCCACAAAACATAGGTAAACATCTTTATGTACATTTCTGCATTTCTGTATTAACACTTGAATAGAGAGTAGGGCTTCTCTTGTACCCATGCCTTCTTTAAATCAAAATTGAGATAGTCCCATGGCTTCTTCACATTTTTTATAAATTCTGGAGTGAATGATTCTTAGAAAAATTTTGAGAGCGTGGCTCATTAAACTTATAAGTCTGTAGTCGTTACATTGTCTTGGGTGGTCTTTCTTTGGAATTGTGATGAAAGTTGATTTCAGCCAGTCTTGAGGGTATCGGCCTGAGTCATATATGTAATTAAATAGCACTACCAAAAGCTGTAGGTTTTCGTCATCTATTAATTTTAACAATTCGGAGGGAATTTCGTCTGGTACGCAGCTTTTTTTATTACGTAGTAATTTTATTGCAGATTCCACCTCAGATTTAGTGATTGGGTTCCCAGTGAGCGATTGTTGGTTAGCTGGAACGTTGACCGTTCGGTTATTGTCATTAAATATCTGTCTTATGTATTCACTGCACACTATTTTCTTTTCATTTGTATCAAAGACAGCTTTGTTGTTAACGTATAGTACTTTCGGTATTGGATAGGGATATTTTGCAGCATATTTTCGTCATTAAGAGATTATGATCGGAAGGTACATCAGCTCCTGGATATGTCGATGTTTTCTTTATGCAAGAGAAAACCCGTTTATTTATGACTATATAATCTATTTGATTCCTCACGATGTTATCTTTCCGATCTTGTGGAGATTTCCAAGTATATAATCTTCTTTTTGGGAGACAGAAAAATGTGTTAGTTATTTTCATTTTATATTCTTGACATAGCTGAATGAGTCTATCTCCTCTTTCATTTCGATTTCCAAGTCCGTATTTTCCTGTTACACCTGATACCGGTTCTTCTCCAACTTTTGCGTTGAAGTCGCCTTGTATAATGTTTATTTCGTTGGATTTCGTCGTTTTCAATAAATATAAGATCTCATCATAGACCAATTGCATTTGTATCTAAAAAGTTGAACAAGTGTCAACGAAATTATACGATAACTGAATTGGAGTGTTTGGCTGCCATTGTATGTGTTCAACGATTTAGGCCGTATATTGTGGGATTACCATTTCGGATTATTACGGACCATTCAAGCCTGAAATGGTTAATGTTCTTAAAAGAGCTCAATGGTAGGATCGCCAGGTGGAGTCTGGAACTGCAAGGTTTCAATTTCAAGATGGAGCATCGAAAAGGCTCTTTAAACGTCGTTCCAGACACCCTTTCTCGCTTTGACGTGGATGTCCTTCAAATTGATCCTAACTCAGCAGATATTGATATGAATTCACCAGTTTTTGATGCCCCAGATTATAATGCGCTTAGGGTCATGATAATGAAGGATAATGACAAACTACCGCATTTACTAGTTTCGGGAAAACGTGTTTTTCTTGAAGGACTACCCGAAGAGGAGTCTAATTTATGGAAATTGTGGCTTCCTTCAAATTTAATAAAATCAGCGATACAAAATGTCCATGATGCATGCTGCCATGGTGGCTATATTAAACCTTTAATCCGAATTCGACAATTTTATTACTGGCCCTCCATGACAAAGGATGTGAAAACTTTAGTCTCTCAGTCTGAAGACTGCAAAGAGATCAAAAGCCCAAATCAAATTCTAAAACCCCCTATGGGACAGGCATTTCGTACTGCTCGTTTATATTGTGGCTTTTTAGGTCCCTACCCGTGTTCAAGATTAAAAAACACACACTTGCTTATTGTTTTAGACATTTTAACTAAATATTTATTTCTTTATACTCGTCGGTCGGCAACTTCAATCAACGTTATAGATTTTTTCCAAAACCATATTTTCAATACCTTTGGTGTTCCTCAATAATACATTCATAGCGATCTTCTTCTTTATTTGCATATTCGATCTCCGAATATAAGCGACCAATACAATTATATATAATTATCTGTTACAAATTTTAAGGTATGTTCATATATTTTCCATGATCTCCATAAAAGCGTCTCTATTTCTGGCTTCACTCAGTAGGGTTGAGATATTTCCAATGCCGGTCCATTTAAGAATATTGTCAATCCATGATATTTCTTTCCTTCCTCTAGATGGCTTCCCTTCTATTGTTCCAGTGATTATGGTTTGGAGCAGTTTGTATTTCGCGTTCCTTATTACATGTCCAAGATATGACGTTTTTCTTCTTTTTATTGTTCCAATGAGTTCTCGTTGACGGTTAACCCTTGAGAGAACCACTGAATTTGGTGCTAAATGTGTCCATGGAATTTTTGGGATACGACGGTAGATCCACATTTCAAAGGCTTCCAATTTCTTTATTTCAGCGGTTTTTAGTGTCCATACTTCTGAGCCGTACAGCAGAACTGACCAGACATAAGCTTTAATAAATTGTATTTTTGTTTCCATGTTTATGTCATGACTACATAAAATATTTTTGTATTTTAAAAATGCATCTCTTGCCATTTCTATTCTGCATCGTATTTCTTTCGAGTTGTCCCAGTTTTCATTTATTTTTACTCCAAGATATTTAAAGTTCTGTACTTTATCGATATGTGTATTATTTATATATAGTTCGGTTGTACTTTGGTTTCTAGACCTGGTTATCACCATATATTTAGTTTTTGATATATTAATCTTTAACCCACACTTTTTGCTATAGGAATTTAGCCGAGTCAGAAGAAATTGTAGTTCTGATACACTACTCGCAATTAAAGTGGTATCATCTGCATATCGGATATTGTTGACGAGTTTTCCACCAATATATACGCCTTTACGAGCGTTGGACATTGATTCTTCAAAAATTCTTTCGGAATAGATATTGAATAATAATGGCGACAATACGCAACCCTTACTAACTCCTTTCGATATTGCAATGCATTCTGTCAGTTCTCCATTAATGTCAACTTGTGCTGTTTGGTTCCAATATAATTGCTTGATGCATTGTAATTCTTTTCCTTGGATGCCAATAGATGTGAGGATTTCCACCATTTTGTCATGTTGTACGCTGTCGAAGGCTTTTTCGTAATCCACAAAATATAGGTAAACATCTTTATGTACATTTCTGCATTTCTGTATTAACACTTGAATAGAGAGTAGGGCTTCTCTTGTACCCATGCCTTCTTTAAATCAAAATTGAGATAGCGCCATGGCTTCTTCACATTTTTTATAAATTCTGGAGTGAATGATTCTTAGAAAAATTTTGAGAGCGTGGCTCATTAAACTTATAAGTCTGTAGTCGCTACATTGTCTTGGGTTGCTTTTCTTTGGAATTGTGATGAAAGTTGATTTCAGCCAGTCTTGAGGGTATCGGCCTGAGTCATATATATAATTAAATAGCACTACCAAAAGCTGTAGGTTTTCGTCATCTATTAATTTTAACAATTCGGAGGGAATTTCGTCTGGTCCGCAGCTTTTTTTATTACGTAGTAATTTTATTGCAGATTCCACCTCAGATTTAGTGATTGGGTTCCCAGTGAGCAATTGTTGGTTAGCTGGAACGTTGACCGTTCGGTTATTGTCATTAAATATCTGTCTTATGTATTCACTGCACACTATTTTCTTTTCATTTGTATCAAAGACAGCTTTGTTGTTAACGTATAGTACTTTCGGTATTGGATAGGGATATTTTGCAGCATATTTTCGTCATTAAGAGATTACGATCGGATGGTACATCAGCTCCTGGATGTGTCGATGTTTTCTTTATGCAAGAGAAAACCCGTTTATTTATGATTATATAATCTATTTGATTCCTCACGATGTTATCTTTCCGATCTTGTGGAGATTTCCAAGTATATAATCTTCTTTTTGGAAGACAGAAAAATGTGTTCGTTATTTTCATTTTATATTCTTGGCATAGTTGAATGAGTCTATCTCCTCTTTCATTTCGATTTCCAAGTCCGTATTTTCCTGTTACACCTGATACCGGTTCTTCTCCAACTTTTGCGTTGAAGTCGCCTTGTATAATGTTTATTTCGTGGGATTTCGTCGTTTTCAATAAATATATGATCTCATCATAGAATGCTTGAATTTCCTCATCGCTTTTATCTGCAGTTGGCGCGTATACTTGTATTATATTTATATTCATTGGTTTTGCTTCTATTTTAAGGAGCATTGTTCTATCTGATTTTGGTATAAATCCTTTTACAGAACTTGAAATATTGTTTTTTACTATAATTCCAACTCCATTCCTGTGGTTGTTATTCTGATTGCCAGAGTGGTATATCTTCATATTGTTGGATGTGAAATCACCATTATCGGGCCACCACGTTTCGCTTACACCCTTTTTTGGTGTGAAATAAAAATCTAACAAGATGGGTCGTATGCACGCGCCTGGTAAGGGTATTTCCCAATCAGCTTTACCCTAAAGAAGAACCGTTCCCTCATGGTTGAAACTTAACGCTGAAGATGTTAAGGAACAAATCAAGAAATTGGGCAAGAAGGGTTTGACCCCCTCCAAAATCGGTATCATTCTTCGTGATTCCCATGGTGTTGCTCATGTTCGTTTTGGCAACAAGATTTTGCGCATCATGAAATCTGTCGGTCTTAAGCCCGATATCCCAGAAGATTTGTATCACATGATCAAGAAGGCTGTTGCCATCCGTAAGCATTTGGAACGTAACCGCAAGGATAAGGATGGTAAATTCCGTCTGAATTTGGTTGAATCCCGTATCCACAGATTGGCCCGCTACTACAAGACCAAGAGTGTCCTCCCACCCAACTGGAAATACGAATCCAGCACAGCTTCCGCTCTGGTTGCTCGTTTTTTGTAGTGAGGACAGAGTTAAGTTTTTTATATTTTATAAATATAAAACGTGTGCATAATAAAAAAACAACTAAAACATGTCTATGTTATAATGGTTCATTTCGTTTATTGTATTAGCAAGTTTTCCGGTTCGTAGAGACTTCTTACATTCCAGGTACCGATATTAAGATTTCTTTTTGTTTTACCTCCGGGGATTCTTAGCACCCTTGTGTTGCCGGAGACTAAGGGCCGTGTATTTTCTTCATTATTCATAATTGTATGGTTTTCGAGGGAGAGATACTTCAGCGGTTTCCCCTTGCCATCTGGAGGGTTTATAGTTTTCCTTCTACATCTTCAGCCGCCCAATGGAGTACAGACGCTGTTTACTGCCGCCAATCCTTTGGTCAGATGCTGCCTTTTCCTTTTTTTTTTGGTTCGCCCCGCATATTTTATTTTTGCGGTGCCCGCCATATCTGATGAGCATTCCCCTATCCAGCACCTGGGGAGGCGTTCGATGGGAGAAAAAACAGGGGAAAAACTCCACACGGAATTCATAGCGACAACGCTTAATAATTTGTTTCGTAAGAAATGCAAGATTTCTTTTTTCAACATGGTATCACCCTATCAAAACAGGGCTATACTCTCCTCAAGCTAATTGCTCAGAAAGAGCCAACGGAGAAAAATGAAGAAAACCACCTAAATTGGGATAAATGCATACCTAGGATTTTAGCAGTTCTTCGTAGTGATTTCCATACCACAATTCAATGCTCTCCGTATTATGCTATGTTTGGTCAAAAATGTGCCTACATGGGTCAGCATATTCTATGCTAGAACGACTTGGTATGTTAAGAGATGACACTATTATTGCCAGAGCTGACAAGTTGTCTAATTTAAAGGACGAAATATCCAAAAATTTAAAAAAGCACAGGATAAATCATCAAGGACATACAATACCAGAAGTAAGCCCATTATGTATAAAGACGGTCAAGAAATTTTCAGAAAGAATCACACTTTGAGCAACTTCCAGAAAGGTATAAATTCCAAATTTACCCCAAAATATATTAAATGTCGAGTACGAAAGAGAATCGGAAACTCTTTGTATGATATTGAAGACCTTACGGGAAAGTTTATTGGCAATTTTCATGCAAATGGTTTGAAACCCTAATAGAATTTTTGAACGCGTTGTTTATGCCCGGCTTTTGTGGGTCGTGCCACCAGGGTTTCGGAGTCGAGGTATTTTTGGCTCGACTCCGACTCCAGACGAATTTTTTCACGACTCCGGCTCCGACTCCGACTCCGGGTCGACTCCGAGGGTGAATTCCTATACCACAAAAATGAATAAAATGTGCACAGTTTGTAAACTTTTTCCTATATTTTGGCCTATATAGGCTAATCTGTTAGTTTTTCCTTACATATTCATTAGAAAGGGCATTCGTTCGAATACATTCGAACATATGAATGTTGTTTCTCCCGAATCTTACATTGGAAAATAGCAAAGTTAGAAAGTTTTTGCCGGTTTTTCTTTTTTTGCACAAGTATATTCTGGCTTTCAAAATATGTGAGAATGAAGGGGCAACACAAAATATAAGGACTACATGCAATAAAAATTATGAGCAGTTCATGACCAAGTTTCAAACTGGAAACATTTTAGTGTGCTTAGCCTTAAAAGGAGACCCCCAGTTGTAAAGCTCAATAAAAGCCATTTTTCAAGATTTTTTTCGAGAAAACTACGTAACGTTTTGGCAGATTCTTTTCTTCATCTGAAAAAGAAAAATATTACGAAGATTTGTGGCCGTCTACGAAACCCTGTTTTTATTAAAGCATTTTGGCGTGCCAACTCTAGCTCGAAAATTAATAAACCAATTGACATATTTTTTTGGTGACAGATTTCGAGAAAAACACAGTTTATATGCTGCATACCGTCATCTGAAATGCCCAAAGACGTAGCACTCAAAGGATTACGGGTTACGTCTTTGGGCATTTCACAAAGAAATGAGGCCTTGATGTCGAAAGGTATCATTTTGTCAGGCACATATCTTCTAAACCGCTAAGAATTTGCGTTTACTCGTAGAAGAAACATTGTAGTTTTCGTCTTAAAGAATAATAATTACGAACACATAAAATACATTCAACCTCACGTTCAAGGCCAAAATCGTCAAGGTCAAATTTCCCTTTAAATTTTGTCCCTTTTAATTTAATCTACGGATATCAAACCGATCAAAATTGAAGCAAACAACCAACTAGAAAAATTTACCTTAGATCTTAGTAAACAACTTTCTAGAACATACGAACTCTGTAGAAACGGTTCTTAATGGTCAAAATAGCAAGTCACGACAACATATTCGACAGAAAGTTTCCTCATTCTATTTAACTGAAAACATGTTATCTAGAAATGATGAAACAATATCTCCAAACAGAGATATAAAGCTATTTTCTTAATGATTGATGGAGGTCAATCAAAAAATTCATTATGTCATAACTCAGAAATTTCAGCTATGGGATCCTTTGGGGTTCTCAATTGGGGCGTTCATTCCGAAAAGGAATTTTTCCTCTCCCAGATCTTAACTTCCATTTTGCCATAGGGACCACAATGTCTTTAATAGAAAACAAGGTTGACTTCTCATAAAAAACAAGATGAGAATACCAATATACCTTTGTGAGAAGACCAGTAAGACTTTTGACGAAAGAGGTTAAAGGTCCGACCTTAAATCCATTGTCATAGAATTTTACTTTTGTTGGCAATAATGTAAAGAATCAATTGGATCAACAAAATAGGGATGAATAGACTACACTTCAGAGGATAGTAAATATCCTGTTAACTATCCTTAAACTTAGTATAATATACCGTTGGCATATATGTTTTCTTATACCTTTTTTATAAAATAAATAATGATTTTTTTTAAAAAAAAGTTCTTGTTCCAAATTTAATGTTATATTTCTATAACGTGGAAAAAATTTCGCCCGGAGTCGGAGTCGAGTTATTTTTTCGACTCAGACTCCGACTCCAGCAAAATTGCTCGACTCCGACTCCGAAACCCTGCGTGCCACACTATCAATTTTTGCTCAATTTCAAACCTAACCAAATTCCTTTCCTGTTTGTTTGTTCGTCAGGACCTCCAAACAAAGTAGTTGTGTTAGGAATTTGAACTCATTTCATCAGTCATTTACATTTTTTTTTTTTTGCTAACAGTCTTTCTAAACGAACAGAAGAGTAATTGCCACTATTGTGAATGACAAACTGACTATCAACTATTCAGATAAATCCGCCATTTTTCCAATCTCTCTTCCTTTTGCCACGCCAGCAAAACACATGAGAGGAAGTACCGTTATTCTCCAGACACTTCTAAATCAACAGTTCTGATGAGACAGTTGTCAACGGAGAAAACGTCAAACTAGAGGACAGACAAGGATAGATAGCATATGTACAGTTTAGCGTAAATTGGTCATGAAGGAATATTCGATGGAAAAAAGCCATGAGCAAGTCAGTTGGTGTAATACTGTTGAAGAGTTCGGTAGCAGGTCTTCTCGCGCTATTGTTAAAACCCGATTTACACATGCGGGACATTCCGCCAAAAGTACAGTCCTAGTACATTCACAAGAAGATTAACTAAACTTGCAAGAGACAATGGTGATTAGCATTCATACTTTCATAAATCAAAAGGCAATATAAAAGAAAAAATTCTGCACATTGTGGAAATAAGTGAAATTATAATAAAGCAGATTGAACGCGCCAAAGACCAGGTGGTTAATCTATTGCTTATTGCCTGAAAAACAAAATATGTGTGTGGTAATACAATTTAAAATGTAAAAAAATACACAAAAAATAGATTAAATTGACAAAGAAAATGTGTATCTTTAACTTGTAATGACTAACATAATATCCCAGGAAATTTTGAATTAAGGGGTTCGATGCGATAAAAGACCCGATCTTTTCATTAGCATTTGAACCAATGCAAAGAAGTCGTGAAAGATCCGATCTTTTCATCAGCATTTGAACCTATGCAAAGGAAGTCTTGAAAGATCCGATCTTTTCATCAGAATTTGAACCCATTCCATCGAGAGATGAATTTTGTGTTTTTATTTATACATTTTTTTTTAAATATATAATGTTAATTATATACAAAAAGCTTGATGTTGTCGGAGACTCGAAATCACAACAAACGTTGTTAAAACACTCGCAATAATGATAAAGTCATTGCAAAGGGTTGGTGAAAATGACATGCCTAAGCATTGGTGGAAATAACATGGAAAAGCATTGCTGAAAATGACATGTCAAAGCATTGGTCTAAATGACATGCTTTGGATCCAAAAACGAATAGCATCTTTTAAGGTCTACGCTCATATAAAATTCATCGATGAAGATGCTAAAAAGATGACATTCCAGCTCACTTGCACCCATGATTGAATGGCATCTTTAACATCGAATATTTTGCTGGGATGTTATACGTTAGAAATCTCCAAATGTGGCAAAATTCCACTCGAACAGCAAAACAAATGTTCTGAGCGCATCTTTCTGTAAGTAACTATACTACTAAATTAAAAAGAAGACAACGTAAGATTTTTCTTTGACACATTAAATTAAGAAGCTAAGAAATACTACTGCTATAACTCAAATATGAAAACATTGCAATATTATCAAACTGTTCTCTGATCGCAATCTTGAGATTATATGTTACAACAAAGAGCATAACTATACACAATCAGAATAAAATATGTGTTGTGGAACATTTTCTAAAATGAGAACTACCATTGGTAGTAGAAACAAAGCTTTTCTCCAAGGAAACAAAAAATCAAATGTTAAATAAAAACTGTAAGAGAAATAAGTAAAAAATAATGAGAACATTATTAATTGTCACCAACGGAAAAAAACTATTAAAACCTGCTAGAGAAAGTGATGTTTAATGCTGTTTGCTAAGGGGTAGTTTACACTATATGTAAATGTCATATGACATGAAATTTTCCATCATTATATAGTCGCTAATATGTGCAATATTGGGGATTTTCTTACGCCATTTACTTTGTGCGTCCACACCAGCAAAATTGTAATATTGTAATATGTAATAAAATTGTAACATTGCATTCTCTTAAAAGGCCTCTTAGATGTACAACCAATGTTTAATATATGTTGTTATAAATAAATATTTACTTATTATGATGTATTATTATAATAGTTTCTATTTTAATAAATGCGAACATAATTGAATATGAAAGTCTAATTATTCTCCCGTTAAATGAAGGTAACGTTGAAACTGATATGTAAGTGAGCAGTTGGTCTCTTTTTTGGGGTAACTTAGATAAATAAGAGTGTAAAAGTTACCATATATATATATATATATATATATATATATATATATATATATATATATATATATATATATATATTCTGGACGGAATTCTTCCGCGTGAAATATATATATATATATATGTATATTCTGGACGGAATTCTTCCGCGTGAAAAATCTTTAAGTTTTCAAAATATGTGAAAATTTAGGGGCAATACAAATCATAAGGACTACATGCAATAACAATTATAAGCAATTCAGAACCAAGTTTCAAACTGGGTGTAAGCCAACATTTTAGTGAGCTTAGCCATAAAAGGAGACCCCTAGGTGTAAAGCTCAATAAAACGTATTTTTCATGATTTTTTTCCGAGAAAACTACGTAACTTTTTGGCAGATTTTTTTCTTCATCTGAAAGAGAAAAATATTACGAAGTTTTGATTTTGAGGCCGTCTACGAAACCCTGTTTTTATTAAAGCATTTTGCGGTGCCAACTCTATATCGAAAACTTATAAACCAATTATCATATATTTTTGTGGCCGATTTCGAGAAAAACACAGTTTATATGCTGCATACAAAATAAAATAAATTGTTCCCATCCAACCCCCATATTACGGCGATATCGCTCCGATCGACTTAGAAATTTGACCACATATTTTATGCTATTTATACTTTCTACTTTTTTTTTAAATTTATAAGTCGGGATTACCCCTAAACTAAAACTCATCGCTCACATTTTCAACTTTGGTTGTGGAGTGGATAATTTTATTGAAATGTTTGAGATATATTGTGTACACCACTCAGCACTTAGGCAGATGGATGTTTTCTGGAACTGAAAAATTAGCACACCATGAGATTTCGTGCATGAAAATATGCTACAAAAATGTTGCTAGAAAAATGTTATGTCCACTATGACACTTTTACCCGATCCTTTCTCATGAAAACTCTATGATTATGTACGTCATTGAATTTCGTATATGAACATGATACAATGATACAAGGCTACAAGACAACCTCACGCTCACAGCTCACACAGTTGCATTCGCTTTGCCGTCCCTTCATTGACAAAATGATTTTGACAAACTTTGTATGTATATGTTAAAATATACATACATATGTCAGGTTTATTTACAATTTAATTTAAAATTTTTAAATTTTCAGACAATTGGGAGTCGATTTAGCCGTCTGACTGGAGGATAACTGTTGAACGGATCAGGCGATGTGGTCTAAGTGTTGGTCATGGTAGTATTATGCCCAAACATTGATCATGTTAGTGAATTGACCATATATCCACTTCTTCCTGTACCAGCCCAACAAAAGCTCAAACATTTTCTCTAAAATGGTGCGCACGATAACTCTCGAACGGATCAACTTATTTGGTCAAAAAATAGTTCCTCGTAACATTTCTTCCGGGCCTAGATCAGGTACGCACTACATCGTTCCAATCTTTCAAGTACCTCCACACAAAATTTTTGCTTAAGTGCAGTGTAAGGGCTGTTCGAGGGCAGTTTGAAAATTTTACCAATCGTATTCCATGTGGTCCTTTTTACAGTGTTTGGTATGTTCCAGAACTGCAAGAATCTACTAATATTTACTATTTTTCCCGATAACATAAAGGACAAAATGTTATTGTAGTAAAAAATAGTAGCTTCTTGCAGGTTCTGGAACAGAGCAGTTATGTGTTTCGTGGTCAAGTCCATGCTTCATATTGGTCGAAAAGCTTTAAAAAATGGGTGGTGGTCACAATAAAATTGGCACGATGTCTATCGAAATAATGAGGAAGTACTTGAAGGAATGGATCGACAGAATCCATTTTGGAAGCGGATATTAGTTTAGGTGTCATTTCTTTTTGATAGATATCGCGCCTACCAGTCATTTCAGTTGGTAATCGTATAAATTAGAGCTTTTGGTCCACTATATCAGAAAGCATGGACTTACATACAAAAACATAATATCGTTGTAAAGAGGACAGGCCATAAACTGTACTTCAACAAAATATTCAACTTTTTGGTGGAGGTACCTTAAGGAAAAACGCGATATGGACCATTTTAGAAGTTAAACTAAATTTGGACTGAATATTTGCTCCATTCAAGATATCGCGCATACCATTTTACTGACATTTTTTACTTTATGGAGAGGTACCGGAAGGTGTGGAACGATATTAAACGGCGTTTGCACTAGATTTTTTACCCGGGTTAATGTTTAAGACGATTTATTTAACAAAGTGCAAAAATCTTCGAATTTAACCTAAGTATAGACAATATATTACGAAGGCCAAATTTTGGACCAAATCGTTGAGCCGTTGGAGAGTTAGCATGCGTACATTGCTCAATTAACTCCAAATTGTCTGAAACGGATTTTGTCCAAACAGACGTGGAGTCTAAAATAATTATTTCGATGAGGCACATGTTTATGATGTCTCGGAAGTAAGCCTATGTTACAAACCAGATTTCATTGTTGCGTTTTGATAAGGATAATAACGACCTAAGAAATAAATCAGATGCTGTTTGTGTCCCAATAATGTAATCGTTTTAATTTCCTTCTGCAACGTGAACTTCATTTTATTAACAACAATAAAATAGGCTTATAAAGAAGTTTGAAGTCTTAGAGGTTTTATTTTTGTAAAAGGAAAACATGCCTATATGTTGGACAATACATTTAAACAAAAATGGCGCTGAATGGCGCTCTCTTTAAAAACTTTTTACACGACAAATTTGGGCGAGTAAAAAATAGTAACATGGTTGCCGGCATCTGGTTGGCTGATACGCCGACTTTGACACTTGTTCCACTTTTTTTGACGTATTTTCCGTTCCCGAACCATTTTAAAAAAAAACTTGTGTGTGAGAACAATTTTTTTGCAGTTCTCTCTTTTACGAGTTTTACCATTAAAAAGTACGGGAACGAAGCTAATATTTTGTTATTGTTGTCATTGACATACACTTTCATATTGTTTCGAAAGCATGGTTGTATTTGGCAGCTCAAGGACTGTTTTTCAAATGTGGTTACCTTCTTATTCTGCCATGGTATATGAAATTGATTGTGTAGAAAACACGGATACACATGAACTATATCTGTTCCTGGCGGACAGATCTGGTTATTTGAATGTCTACATCTAAAGCCCTCACTAAGTAATTAACGAATCCTAGAAGAACCGTTTCGCCGTTTGTCAGACTTCTGAGTTATGGCGGGATGAATCTGTCGTTGACCAACAACGAAGTTGTGATGCCCTAATTCAGAAGCGTAACCATCCGAATTTCATATGTAGTTAATAGATTAAGCGAAATGTACAGAAATTCATAAACATACGGGAAACCTACATGGAACATTTCTGTAGAAAATTTCAATTTGTTTTACGTTTTGACTTCAAGAACAAAAAGGCCTTGGAAGAAATTGATTCTCATTCTATTTAACTGAAAATATGTCATCTTAAAATGATGAAAGAATATCTCCAAACAGAGATATAAAGCTATTTTCTCAATAATTGATGGGTGTCAATCAAAAAATGCATTATGACATAACTCAGAAATTTCAGCTATGGGATCCTTTGGGGTTCTCAATTGTGGCTTTCATTCCGAAAGGTATTCAGTAAGATTTCCCATAGAGACCACAATGTCTTTAGTAGAACCCAAGGATGACTTCTCATAAAAACAAGATGAGAATACCAAAAGACTTTTGACGAAAGAGGTTAATGGTCCAATTTTAATTCGATTGTCATAGAACTTTACTTTTGTTTGCAAAAATGTTACGAATTAATTGGATCAAGAAAATAGGGATGAATAGACCACACTTCAGAGGATAGTAAATATCCTGTGAATTTTCCTTAACTTAGTATAATATACCGTTTGCATATTTGTTTTCTTATACGTTTCTTTTAAAGTAAATAATGATTTTAGAAAAATGTGCTTGTTCCCAATTTAATGTTATATTTCTATAACGTTGACAAAATTTCGCCCGAAGTCGGAGTCGAGATTTTTTCGACTCAGACTCCTACTCGGACTCCAGCAAAATTGCTCTACTCCGACACCGAAACCCTGGTAGTGTGTGACTACCTCCGTCAAGTGTTATTATTGCATTGATAAATATTTACTTATTGTACAATTTCTTCTCCGTATTGAATGCCTATAGCAGTAAGCTGCTTTGTCTGTGTTCGTTTTTCTGTTTATTCGTTTGGTTTTTGGCAGGTTATTAATGTGGAGTATATCTTTGGTTAATCTCTTATTATAATTATGTCCTGTTTGTAACCCTCTCGCCTCATGCATGGTTGTTTTGCCTAATGCTAATATGTTTTAAATTTATGTCCGATTTGTGTGCTGACATCCGTGTCTTTAATTTGTTTTTTGTTGTGCCAATATATAATAACATAATAGCATTCTTCCTTATTACCACCACATTCAATCTCGTATATGACATTATGTTGTTCTATTTTTGAGATTTTGCATTTTACTTGGCTAAATATATGTTTTGTCGTGTTGTATGACCTATGTGCTATTGTAAATTTTTGTAAATTTTTTTATTTTGAGTTTGTTTTCAAAGTGAAATCGTTTATCGCTAATAGTAAGCACTATGTTTATTAATTTTTTCGCCGTGTTGATAATTGTGCATTTTGTACGCTTTGAAAAGTAATTTATCAATCTTTCTGAGGCAGTAGGTTTCTGATACCAGTTTATGTATACACTGTAAGCAAAACAACCATGCACCCAACGTCGATGAGGCGAGAGTGTTACAAACAGAACATAATTACAATAAGAGATTAACAATAGAGATCCTCCACATTAATAACCTGCCAACAACAAAATGAATAAGTAGAAAAACGGACACAGACAACACAGCTTACTGCTATAGGCATTTAGTACGGAGAAAAGATCGTACGATAAGTAGATAATTATCAGTGCAATAATAACACTTGACGGAGGTAGTCACACTACGAAAGTTTTTAGTTATTATTCTAATTATTTACAAGTAAGCGACCGTAAATTTTTACGTATTTTTATGTCCTATTAGTAATATTTTTATTTTATATTGTACATCTCCCGAAGATGAAATTCAATGAATTTCGAAATATTGGAATAAATATGAAATAAATAAAAGCACAACATAGACCTCAAGCTCGATTACATTAATTTTAATAATATTACAAAAAGGTCGAACAAAAAACATAAATGGATTTTTCTTTTTGTTTACAATTTACATAGTATTTTTAATTAAAATATGTAAATATTGCCACTATCGATCACTTTCTTCCTACTTTTATTTTAATTTTAACAATTACTTGTGCACGTAAACTATTATTCGGGTACATGATTATTTGATCCTTTACTGTACGATTGTACGGGTAGCTATCAATTTATTTAAACTCATGACAATATTATGAAAAATATCGGATCTTTCACCACTTCATTTGCACTTATGAAAATTCGATGAGAAAGATCGGATCTTTCACGACTTTATATTGCGCTAGAAGACAAGGAAAATGATCAGATCTTTCACGACTCCAGACGAAATCACGATAATTCGATGAAAAAGATCGAATTGTTCACGACTCCATTTGAACTCATAATAATTCGACGTAAAATATCGGATCTTTCACGACTTCATTTAAACTCATGCAAAAGAACCAGTGAAATCATGATTTCACATGGAACCACTTCCATTTAATATTGCTGGGAAAGATACTGTATAAGTTAGATTTTACTTGGCTAAATATATGTTTTGTCGTGTTGTATGACCTATGTGCTCTTGTAAATTTTGTTTTGTCATATATATCAGATTTTTCTAATCTTTCTGATATATTTGTGAAATATATCAGAGGTTTATAAATCTTGTTTGTTTCAGTTTTCGTCGATTCTGGATTTGAGGGTTTGTATTAATTTATTAGTAACTTTATTAGGTGTAGTGGAAAATTGTTTTTTTAAATGTCCTTTATTTTGAGTTTGTTTTCAAAGTGAAATCGTTCATCGCTAATAGTAAGCACTCTGTTTATTAATTTTTTCGCCGGGGCGATTATTGTGCATTTTGTACGCTTTGAAAAGTAATTTATCAATCTTCCTGAGGCAGTAGGTTTCTGATACCAGTTTATGTATACACTGTAAGCAAAACAGCCATGCACCCAACGTCGATGAGGCGAGAGTGGTAGAAACAGAACATAATTACAATAAGAGATTAACAATAGAGATCCTCCACATTAATAACACTGGTCAACACGACTTTTGTTTCAACCGAAGTTGCGGTTGTTTCTAGATGAAATCGGCGAGTTATTTTCAAATCCGGTCCCGGTTTTTCTCCATCAGCTCTTGTTTTTGAGATATAGCTCAAAATCCGTTTTTACGAGTTTAACCCAGACTTTCGTTATTTTCGGATACAAACAAATATTTTTTGTGGGTTTTTCGACATTAATATATTAAGAAGATGTTGTACGCTCGATATAAATCGTTTTTGAAATAGTTATGGTAAGTATATCAAAAAATATAGAAAATATACGACGGACCTTGTAAAAATTGCATATTTTGAGTACTTTAAGTTGTAATTACGTCATCGGGGGAAGTCATAGGATCTTCATATGGCAATGCGGATATGCTTAGGGTGTCTACTATATTGTCCAGTATTCAAATATATAATATAAAGTTTATAGCGCCCATGATTCGGCCATAACCTAAAAATCGCCATGAAGACTGCTAAAGGGAAATCATTTACCAGTGATATCATTACCACATAAGCCATTTACTTTTCAATGGCAGTCTTCATGATGGTTTTTAGGTTATGGCGGAATCATGGGCGCTATGAACTTTATATTATACATTTGAATACTGGATTATATAGTAGACACCCTAAGCATATCCGGAGTACCATATGAAGATATGAAGAACAACAAAACGAATAAATAGAAAAACGGACACAGACAACACAGCTTACTGCTATAGGCATTTAGTACGGAGAAAAGATCATACAATAAGTAAATAATTATCAGTGCAATAATAACCCTTGACGGAGGTAGTCGAACTACGAAAGTTTTTAAGTTATTATTCTAATTATTTACAAGTAAGCGATCGTAAATTTTTACGTATTTTTATGTCCTATTAGTAATATTTTTATTTTATATTGTAGATCTCCCTGAAGGTGATATTCAATGCATTTTGAAATATTGGAATAAATATGAAATAAATAAAAGCACAACATAGACCTCAAGCTCGATTACATTAATTTTAATAATATTACAAAAAGGTCGAACAAAAAACATAAACGGATTTTTCTTTTTGTTTACAATTTACATAGTACTTTTTATTAAAATATGTAAATATTGCCACTATCGATCACTTTCTTCCGACTTTTATTTTTAACAATTACTTGTGCACGTAAACTATTATTCGGGTACATGATTATTTGAATCTTTAGTGTACGGGTACCTATCAATTTACTCATGACAATATTATGAAAAACATCGGATCTTTCACCACTTCATTTACACTTATGAAAATTCGATGAGAAAGATCGGATCTTTCACGACTTAAATTGCGTTAGAAGACAAGGAAAAGGATCGGATCTTTCACGACTCCAGTCGAACTAACGATTATTCGATGAAAAAGATCGAATTGTTCACGATTCCATTTGAACTCATAATAATTCGACGTAAAATGTCGGATCTTTCACGACTTCATTTGAACTCATGCAAAAGAACCAGTGAAATCATGATTTCACATAGAACCACTTCCATTTAATTTTGCTGGGAAAGATACTGTATAAGTTAGATACGTTGGCCTTCAACTTCTGGAGCCCAGTCGATCACGGATGCTGATGGACAGCTCGGGTATCACCTCTAGAAGTTCCCCCTGCGGAGACCGGAGAGTGTAGATACCAACGGGCGACGGTTGTTGTTGATTTGCTCATTTTGATACAAAGGAGAGACTGTCCTCTCACTGGAATAATTGTAGTTGTATTAGTAATAAACGAAGATCCTCTGTGATCAACACGATCCACTGCGATCACTAAGATCCTCTGCGATCCACGTGAACCTCTGCTTTTGCTTTTGTTTTATCTTTAGAAGCGAAAGCACCAAGGCATCTGCGCCATTTCCAGATTACAAAAGGTAATCTTTGTTGTAGTAAGAAAAGAAATACAGCAATAAACAGCAATCATATTTATATTTAGAATTAATACTGGTTGTTTTTATTCATTTTATTCTTTTCTCCCTCTACTGCCCATCATATACCTTAACTGAGAAACATACCTATGGATCACCCCTCTCTCACCTCAACATTTTATCCTATCGAACTGGAGAATTTGTTGTTGCGCAATTAAACATTTGGTCGCATCGAGCCGAATAGAAGCCAGCCTTTTTGTTGTCGCTGCTCCAGTTGCCTATTCCCTCCCTCTCGTATTGTGATACAACGAGATTTCAAGCCTTTGTTGTTGTCTTAGCACGGAAAAATATTGGATAAATCTGCATCATCTCTAAACAACAACAAATCACTATACTAACACCAGGTACGTAAACTCAGATTTCTATAAAAAGTGAGCTACCGCGAATGTTAGTATTTTTCGTTTGAGCAGTAAATAACAAATCTTGTGGTCGAATTTCAATTACCCTACGCGTGTGAATTAAATTCGTTGCACAATTTTGCCTACCATACAGTCCACACACAAATTTTGTTTAAATCGTTGTTGTACTGATCATCCGACGTCGCGTTGATCATACAAATCATAATCCGTGTTGTTGTTATTATTAGTCGGTTTGCTTTAAATTATTAGTTCTCACCATAACAACGAACACCTTCCAATCGCCTTTTATTGTTGTTAAAAAATCATATTGTTCGACTCATTTTAGCACTTCTCGTGTTAACACTTACTGTCCCCACTACCAAACATCTTAGTTGTCGTTGTACTGATCAACCTACGTCGCATTGATCATATAGAGTATTCGGTGTTGTTACATTGTAAAATTCTAATTGTGGATCTTCTCATTCTAACTGAGAACTTGCAAATATATTTGTAATATTTGCAATAACAACATCCTACACTTCCAATCACTCTTGCTCTCGTGTCGTTAAATTATTACACGCACTGACCTAGCTCTCATTACACATATCTGTCTGAGTGCTGATCATTTGAAATTTATTTGTTATTGTTGCTATTCTCCAAGGTTCTTTTCTAACGAAGACCTTTTCTTGAAAATTTGCATTGGCAAATTTAACAACAACACACATTGCACATTGTCGTTTGTTTTTAGTTGTTGGTACGATCCTCTCCATCCAAAAAATACTTGGCGTTGTTATTCCCCCTCGGTTTACATAAAACCCTTTGAAAATTTGCACAGCCAAATTTACAATAACAACGCACCATCAAATTCTCGCTACATTTGATTTCTTTGTTGTATAGATCGTCCATCACCAACCAAACACATTCGTTTTTCTGCTTGTGTGTTCATTCTCTTTTGTGCTATACCCATTGGTGTCCCAGCACGGTGGCTTAAGATAATACAAATAGTACAGTGGGGTAAAAACTAAAAATTAATAATTGTTTGGAAAAATTATTTTTCAATAATTTTTTGAAATATTATTGAAATATTTTTTTTAAATATTTCTGAACAAATTCATTCTACATTCGACATTTACTGCACCTATTTAGAGCAGAGAATTCATGTGAAACATATTCGTTTTTCAACATTTTTAGATTGTTTTTGGTAATAATATTTGCATATTTTGGAAAATTGTTTGAGTCTCCGTAGGGTTTTTGGTTTTGTTGGACAAATACACCCTACTTTCGGCATATATTGCACCAACTTGTCACCCAAACAAAATATATTTCATATAATTTGTTTGATTTTTGGCGAAAAACTTTATTTTTTCGTACAAATTACTTATTTGTCGTCGAATTTTTTACAAATACACCTTACCAGTGGTATAACTCACCTTGCTGTACACCCTATACTTGGCAACACCATATACATTTCGCATATTTTTTAGCATTTATTGCCAAATTAAAGTAGTCTGTTCACTCTGAGGATGTTTCTTAAAATTTTCTCTTCTTTCGCTCTAGTTTAATTTCTAATATAATTACACTTTGCTAAGATTCTGTTGTCTTCTTAGAATTTTGGAGGTTTTGTGTGGAAATTTCTTATTTCCTGTGAGCTATAGCCATTTGTTCTTCAAATTGAATTTCATTTCTTCACCTCTCTTTGTTGTTTGTTGCAAATTCAATTGCAGATTTAACTTACAAAATGTCTGCCACCCCTCTTACTCGGTTTATTAGAGCTTCAGACATCGTTTTGAAACGTGTGGCTTCCTTTGAAAGAAAAGTGAAACCAACTATAGCGTACATTATCTAGAAAGTTCATTGCACTTACGAGGAGTGCAAAAACTGCCTCACGACATCCGAGATTGCACAGACTGATGGTATTTATGTCGTTGAGGAAAAGTACGCCACATCCTACATTGCTTACCTTCAATGCATTAGCACAATTAGTCGGCATCTTGAGCGCCTTAAAACTCCTGGTAGTGAAACTCCTTCACCTGCTATAGCTTCTGCAATCTCACCACCTCCAACAAATGAATTGTTGAACGTTTCAAAAGAAACGTAATCTTCAGGTTTGCTTTCGAGTAAATCTTTAGAAATCTCGCCACCTCCTAAACACTCGTTGAATCCTGAAGTAGCAACTCCATCCAATGTATCATTGGACGAACCCGTCTCGTCGGTTGCTGTGCAGTCTACTTCTCCCTCCGTACCTGCTCCACCTGAAACTTCTTCCAACAACACAACTTCCTCTAGTGGCACTGTTAATAACTCCACATCACCTGTTGATACCTACAGCTTACCACTGCCTCCCATCGACGTCGATGTTTTTGCTGGCGATTTTATATCTTGGCCAATCTTTCGGGATATTTTCAACACCCTCTTTATCAAAAATTCGCTTCTTTCAGACATTGAACGTTTCTGCTATTTGTTGCAGAAGACCACCGGTGAGGCTCGGAAAATCGTTTTGCGGGTTCCACAATTCTAGTTTCCCCTTAGCGTGGAAAGCATTGTCGGATACGTATGACAATAAACGTATCGTGGTGAATAGTCACATCCAACAATTGCTCAGTCTCCCTTCTTTGGATAAAGAAACTTGCTCTGGTTTGAAAACCATTCGGCGTGGGATTAGTAGTTGTCTTGCTGCAATGACCGTCTATGACGTCATCACGGATCATTGGGATCCAATAGTAGTTTGTATTTGTTTGCAGCGTTTGCCAAAATTAACTTTGACTCTGTGGGAGCAAAGCCTGAAAAATAGGTCTTCTTTGCCTTCATGGAAAGACTTAGATGCTTTCCTCACAGAAAGGATACAAACATTGATGTGTATCCAGAACATGTATGGACATCAAGTCACAAATTCGTCATCTAAGCATATTTCTACAATTTGTCGCACCAATAACTCGTTGTTATCTAATGTTGTTCCAAAATCCTCCAATAAATTTGTCGGTACATAAATCTAACGATGTATCACCCCCTCGATCCACTAATTTATTGACAAGGA
This sequence comes from Musca autumnalis, assembly GCF_047663935.1. Taxonomy (NCBI): domain Eukaryota; kingdom Metazoa; phylum Arthropoda; class Insecta; order Diptera; family Muscidae; genus Musca; species Musca autumnalis. The sequence continues at coordinate 29,778 of NW_027412310.1, forward strand.
CTTGCCCAATATGTCCTAAGCAGAGACATGCATTGCGCCTCTGCCCCCAGTTTTCTAAACTTTCATTTGAGGACAAATTTTTGATTGTTAAAAAGTATAAGTGCTGCCTTAATTGCTTATCTCGTGGTCATGCAGTTAAATCTTGCCAGAGCAAACATAGTTGCAACTGGTGTAAACAACGGCATCATAACCTTCTCCATCGGCCACAAGTTAGAAGAGTTATTGCTCCGGCCACATCAAAACTGTCTCCGTCTTTTACTGATGTCAAAAGTCGAGATTCCAGTTATGTTCTGTCGCAGCCCAGATACCCCCTAGGCAGTTCTACTTTGCCATGCACTTCTGCGGCTTTTACAAAATTCAAAAGTCGAGGGTCTAAGTGCACTGTGTCGACTTGCTCTTCTTCCAAATGCCAAAGCAATCATACATACACTAATACCTTGCGCAATAGTAAAGTTCATGCTGCGCCATCTTTGTTAAAACCCACTACTGCTTTTACCAAAGTCAAAAGTCGAGCATTCACTTATTCATTGTCGAGATTACACGCATCTCCGGCTTTTACGAGGGTCAAAAGCCAAGTATTTAGCCCTTCTTTGTCGCGCTCGAATACCTCTCCGGCTTTTTCCAAGATCAAGTTTGCTTTTGGGAATGGCCAAAGATAGTTTTGAATTCGTAGCTTCCCAAAAATCTATTTTCGGGTACCTTCTTACGGGTACAGTTCCTACCGTATCTAGCACATAACCTCACAATCGATAGTACTATTGAAAATCGACCACTATAGTCAATTGTAGAAACATACAGTACTATTATATCTTGAAAACTAAAATTGAATTGTTCAGTGACTCGTCTCCATATTCTTGAATCGAGCGAATATCGGAGTCGATCATTTCTTAATTACTCGTTTATAGAAATCGCTAATTTGAATTATAGCTCACTTAAAATCTGAATTTACGTTTATTCTTTTTGCAATTATTTCTAGCTTTAATTGTTGATACACGCTTACGTGTATCAAGATGGGCGGCAATGTAAAAGTTAGATACGTTGGCCTTCAACTTCTCGAGCCCAGTCGATCACGGATGCTGATTGACAGCTCGGATATCACCTCTACAAGTTCCCTCTGCGGAGATCGGAGAGTGTAGATACCAACGGGCGACGGTTGTTGTTGGTTTGCCCATTTTGATACATAGGAGAGACTGTTCTTTTACTGGAATAATTGTAGTTGTATTAGTAATAAACGAAGATCCTCTGTGATCAACACGATCTTCTGCGATCACTAAGATCCTCTGCGATCCAAGTGAACCACTGCGTTCACTTTTGTTTTATCTTTAGAAGCGAAAGCACCAAGGCCTCTGCGCCAACTCCAGATTACAAAAGGTAATCTTTGTTGTAGTAAGAAAAGAAATACACCAATAAACAGCAATCATATTTATATTAAGAATTAATACTGGTTGTTTTTATTCATTTTATTCTTTTCTCCCTCCACTGCTCATCATATACTGTAACTGAGAAACATAACTATGGATCACCCCTCCATCACCACAACATTTAATCCTATCGAACTGGAGAATTTGTTGTTGCCCAATTAAACAGATACCATTACTTATGTTTTAGGATGGCCTTGCCTTTTCCCTCGAAGTGTATAAAAGTCTATAAAATCGTGATAAATTTTTATTCCGTACATCCGAGAATGCTTCTCACTACGGGTAATGCCTGCTTTAGAACTTTTTAAAGGGGGTTCTATTCAAATGAGCCATATTTTTTACTTGAATTTTTACTTTATTTTGTTTTCGATGTGTAATTCTTATATAATTCGTATTTGAATACAAATGAATGACTAAGTTTACTCAAAACACATGGCACAAAGTATATAAAAAAACTTAAGCACTTCATATCTTGTATAAAAAATTGTAGGAAAAAATTTGGTGGCGGGTTCTATTCAAGTGAGCGGCAGTGTATTAAGAAATGAACACTTCCCTAACATATCCATAGCTGATATTATGGCGGCAGCGAATATAAAAATTTTAAATCCCCGCAAACCACGCTTTAGCCGTCAGAAACTGCAGCAACACGATACCAACGTTCTCTCTGCTCTGCAACTAATGACACACAACACCGCTAATTGTACATCAATGGGTGATGGCATGTTAGTTATCAATGACCAAGTAGCCATTATAGAAGAAAGCAAAGAAGCTCCTATCACAGTCAACGGTACTTTCCTGGTTATCTTCAAAGATCTTGTGAAAATTAATGACACTACGTATTACAACGAAAATTCAACTGTGCCACTGCAACAAGAAATTCTAGGGGCTTATACTTTCAATATAACACAACTTGTTGAGATATTAAGCGCATCCTACCTCCACCATATACAGTTACGGACAAAAGTTTACATACACCCCATAAATCTCGGGTTTTAGGATAAGTAATGATTTTTATGAAATTCCAAGTACACCGTTTTATTTCTTCTCACTAGTAAACAAAATTCAATACAACAAAAGTATATTCCATAATACAAGTAACGATTAATTTTACAAAAATCAAAAAATGATGAGGACAAAAGTTTGCATACACCCCATGGAAATATTTGTATGGCCGTACAATTTATGGTTCTAGTAGCAAAATTTTTACATTTTATTGTTATGGCGAATGTCTCTGGGTGTCTGAGATATACTTTAGAAAAAAAATAATTTTCGGGGTTAAATGCCGTTATGTAAGTTCATACTTCTTGTATAGCTCGTTAACGCGGACTCTTGCTTATTTCTATGAGTTTTTTAGGAATTGAACTTTATAAAAACCACATAATTAGTGTCAGATTGCAAATCTTGAGATCCTAGAAAGCTTTGAAGTTGTTCTTGTGCATCTTCCTGGGCGTCGATACACGTTTTTCCTGAGATTTCTCAGGAAGTTAATAGATTCCGCGGAATTCTTGGCCCAGTTTACCTTCAGAAAGCTTTGAATTGTCTTGTAATATGGTCTAATACAATCCTTAGGCATCAATTAAATCAGATATATTACATATTCTGTTACAAACCTGTTTCCAAAGCTTCCAAAGCATCAATATATAAACATTACCAAAAAAGCATTAAATGTATACTGTGAACAACGTCGTTTTCATATTCTGATCATTACCGACCTATAGGGGCGAAAAGTTTCGGATAATTGTACATTTATGAATCAATTGATGCCCAAGGATTATATCAGACCATATCACAAGTGTTTTCTTTACGCAATGGTAATTTCAGCAATCGAAAATAGGTGTGCTCCTTCGGAAATAAGGAACTTTGTGGCTTAAAAGAAGAAATAAGGACTTCGGTAAAGATTTGCTCCGAAATAGCGTAGGAAAATATTGAAGAAAGTGTGTCTTTATAAGTATTTACTTATATGGAATGCGTGTTCTAGCTGCTGCCGCATGCACCACAAGGCAGGACAATTGTAGGAGACCACAAGGGTTGGAAAAGAAACCGGAAAAGTACCGAAGAACCGAAGGAAATTCGTTCAATAATGGAATAATGGATGTTTTGAAGCCACTTTCTTATTATAGAGCGACCCGTAGCGAAATATGGGTGCAATATAAGTCTGCAACAGGCAACAGAAATTGCAAAGACAAAAAATTGCTTCGAAAAAAGTGGAAAAATCACGAAAAATTTGAAAAATGAAAGTTTTTCAGTTATTTTTGTATTTATATAGCGCCCCAAGCGGAAAATTGGAGCACTACTGATCAGGAACAGTGAGAATAAATGGAAATTTTGAACGTTGTGCAGATAAAATAGCGAAAATCCCGGGAAAAATATTGAAAAATAAGACTTTTCGGCTATTTTAATTATATGGAAAGTGACCTCTAGCGGCGACATGTAACACTACGTCTCCAGAACAGCAAATCAAGTCGACGGTTAGGAAGAACTTTCTGAAGAATTAGCGAAATTCCCGAAAAATAATGGAAAATGTGTTCTTTGGAGAAATTTAGCTATTTGTGGAGCGCCACCTATTGAAGGAAATCGGAACTAAATGTGACGCGAGTTGTGGAACTGGATAATAACTCCAAAGAACCCGAAATAATTTCGAAAACCACGAAAGAATTGGAAAAAATAGGAAAACAATAATATTTTGCAGGTACCTTCGTATATAAACAGCGCCCTCTAGCTGCAATATGGCGAACTATAACTGGGTAGGAATGACGTGTCTCGACTCCTCACTTGTATATACACGTTAGTGTATAATAATATATGTCACAAACAAGTTATAGTGCGACCATGTAAACGTGCTTGCTGTAGGGTGCACGTATAAACGAAGAGAACAGCAGTGAGAACGGTTTGATCACTGTTGAGTGAAACCACGAAATAGATCACTGCTTGTTGACTGAACGAGTAAATGACTCAACAGCGGTCAACGAGAATAAATGGAATGAATGTTGGTGTGGGTGTTTATATGAGAAAACAGTTCTGTCGGTAAAGAGACTGCAATGATGGTTGGGTCTCTAACAAAAACAACAACTATTGTTGTAATGATTGAACGATTATGGATAAAAAAAAACACACCAACAAATTAATAGAAAAGGAGTAGAAAAAATGCAAACGAAATATTCTCGCGACAAAGTGGGCGGGAAAAATGCTATGCAGAGAACACACTGCCGCGATTCGGAAAAATAAATTGAATATTTGAATTGTATTTGGATGCAAGGAAATATAAAGATGAAATGTAAGAAAGTTATTATTTCAATAGAAACATACTAATCTTCGAACAAATTAAAGAGGAACAAGTTAAATGGAAATCTAATGAATAATTAAATACTGGAATTTAATTACACGGAATAAATTAAACTTTTTTGGAGAAATTTGGAAATCGAATTCAGAACACTGCGCGCGAAATAAAATTGAAAAATCAAATTGGCGACGGCAAAACGCACTTTAACTTTGGACTTGAAATTATCACTTTTTGTATGCACTATTGTTCCACTTGAAAGAATCGAATATACAAAGCACAAACTTACCTTTTTATCGAAGAAATGTAGAATGGAATGATGACGACAGAATGAAAAGATGAACTTGATGAAATCTCAGCAACAAAAACGCGCAATCCGGCTCGAGTAGGATCAAAATGAAAACGCCAATTGTGGGAGTTCTCACTAGAAATGATGGGAAATATTTCCCTCAAGATTCATCCACCAAGGAATATAGAAATGGAAGATAGTGTCCGGTTCTACTGGTGTTCATCTTCTCCGTTTGCGTAGAATCGTAAATTCTGTAGTTCGGTTTGTCTACAATGTTCGTAGAAGAGAACATATTTCCGAATATGTTAAACGTTTTATTGGATGCTCATTTAACGACTTCATTAACTATCGTAATCTTTTATCCTTTTATAATATAATATGCAGTGGCAAACCAGTATCACTAAGGACGAATTTCGCTTTTTCTCACTCAATGAGGAACCCTCAAATAGATATACCTAGGATCTATAGAAACAATTATACAAGATCGTTTTTGATTCGGGTCGCACGATGCTGGAACACATTGCCCTATCAACTAAGAGTCTTTTCACATTCAACAGAATGAAAAGATGAACTTGATGAAATCTCAGCAACAAAAACGCGCAATCCGGCTCGAGTAGGATCAAAATGAAAACGCCAATTGTGGGAGTTCTCACTAGAAATGATGGGAAATATTTCCCTCAAGATTCATCCACCAAGGAATATAGAAATGGAAGATAGTGTCCGGTTCTACTGGTGTTCATCTTCTCCGTTTACGTAGAATCGTAAATTCTGTAGTTCGGTTTGTCTACAATGTTCGTAGAAGAGAACATATTTCCGAATATGTTAAACGTTTTATTGGATGCTCATTTAACGACTTCATTAACTATCGTAATCTTTTATCCTTTTATAATATAATATGCAGTGGCAAACCAGTATCACTAAGGACGAATTTCGCTTTTTCTCACTCAATGAGGAACCCTCAAATAGATATACCTAGGATCTATAGAAACAATTATACAAGATCGTTTTTGATTCGGGTCGCACGATGCTGGAACACATTGCCCTATCAACTAAGAGTCTTTTCACATTCAAATAATGTTTTTCGATTAAAACTGCTGCAGCAATTTGCATCCTAAAAATTTTGTATGTCAGCGCAGTATAAATTAATTTGACTATCAAATAAAGGAGTTATTGTTAACGTGGATATTAAGCACCCTTATATTATTTTTTTTTTTTTTTGTGGCTGGGGAGCCAATAAATATTATTTAGTATTAATATGTACGTATATATCATATCATTGAATGTACAATGCGTTTTTTTTTTATTTTTTTTTATGAATTATTATAACTCAGGTTTAGAAAGCTATGTAATATTTATATATGGTCTGTTAGGCCTTTTATTACAAAATAAAATAATAAATAAAAAAATAAAAAAGGAAAAGAAACTGCAATGTTTAGAATTTTGAAATAATAACAATAATGGTTCTTCTTTATTGAATGTGTGAAACAGGAACGACCGCTTACCAAGGACAACAGTACTGGTTGATGCTTAGGTAACAAGTGTTTATTGAATGTAAATTACAAAGGAAAGTTCAGTAAGGAAATTCAAAGGAAGAATGAGAGCATACATGGCACAATTTTGGGCAGAGTTAGGGATGCCGAATACATATATTTCGGAACACTGAACAATAGAAATAGTTGCCAGTTGGGGAATTCCAGCGTAAACAATAGTGGTGCTTTTCCGTCGATCTTGTCAATATATGGTATCCATAAGTTGCAGCTCCTACTGTATGTCTTCAAATGTATACATCATATTGGATACCATACCGTAGACTTTATAATAAACCAAGTTTCTTTCAACAGCAGGAATAATCAACAGCTTAGAGTTGCATTGTGCCGCACTGAGACGACAAAAAAGAGAATAGAATATTCTGGTAGTTATGAGTTTAACCACTTACCTAATAATTTAAAATTCACTCGATTTTCTATTTTTAAAAGATCATTAAAAATTATCTTTAATCTCAAACTGAAACTCCGTTATAAACTGTTGTACTTCAGTATTATATTATTTTATTGAAGAAATGTATTTTTTTTGAATAGTGTAATTTGCCAGCAAGGCTCTACTATGCTTAAGGCGTACTGAAATATGAATTGTAAGTTTTGTAACGAATAAATGAAAATAATATAATAAAAATCATAATCGCCGATGCATTATCTTGACAGTATTTAAACAACATAGATGATGCGAGTGTTCAGACAATACACAGTGAATAGTCATCAACCAACACCATTGGGAGAATTGATAAACTGGTCAATTGCTTCCGTAATGAAATACTTAAAGAAGAGGGCGTGGAACCTAAAAGGAGAACCTTCATTATTATTGGAAAAAAGGCACTTAATTACCTTACAAACTTATGATTTAATTCAACTCAAATGTAAAACACATTTTCGAAGACCAATTTTTCCAAAAATGGAAAAGAAAGCAAAGCAACTAGTGGCAAATTTTCGTGTTTGCTCTCAGGCGAAATACGACCGTCATCCAAATAGGCAACTCATTTCCAAGATACTCATTCCAACATATTGTGGAGAAGTTCTACACATTGACATTTTCTCTACAGGGTCAAGATACTTTCTGACCTGCACCGACACACTTTCCAAGGTTGGAATTTAAAATCCAGAACGATAGATGTTAAGCCTCAACTGCTGCAGTTACTTAATATGTTTTCTGGACTGAAAACTATTTATTATGAAAACAACAAGTCGCTCAACTCACTTACTATTAAAATGACACTAAAGAATCATTTTGACACGCTATACAGTACGTCAAATGGTCAAGTGGAACGTTTCCACAGTACTCTTACGGAAATATCGCAGTGCCTTAAAATTGACAAGGAGTTGGATTATATAGAAGAAATTGTTCTTTTGGCTACTATAGAGTACAATAAATCGATTCATACAGTTACTAGGATGAAACTAATTAGCGCCTTTCATTCAACTAGCAGCGATGATTAAATAATATCCCGCTTGAAAACAGCTTAGAATAAGGAATTAACAACCCACAACAGCGATAGAAGGGACAGGGAATTTTCCATGGGTGAGAAAGTTCTCGTCAAACCAATAGAAGGTTAGGCAACAAGCTTACCCCACTATACAAGGAAGCGGATGTAGAACAAAACCTAGGCACAACGGTTATCATAGGAGGGAGGAGAGTCCATGAATACAATCTTTGTTAAATATTACAATCTTCGTTAAATATGTTCACCGATGACAAATCATGAGTTGAATTATGTGTGTCAGTGGCATGTCATCGATGAAAATTCGGGTGAATCACCAATGAAATTTACAAGGGAGTAACACGCTTTCACGAGTTCATTGTCATGATATTTTGCACCAGTTCATTGTCATGGCAACTTGCACCAATTCATTGTCATTGCATCTTGCACCTGTTCATTGTCATGACATTTTGCATTGGATCTGGACTTCAAACAATCAGAAATAAAATTTGCGGGTCAATTATGTTATTTGTTGAATACAATGCACAGATGATTTCAATCACCAGATGTCAATTTTCCTTATTTTTATGTAATTTTCAAGATTATTATCTTTATGTGTTTTTAATATATTATATTGATATGCCAAAATCATAGTTATCTCTTTCCATGGCTTCAAGATACTTCATGCAACTTGGGGTTCCGTTTTTTCACCAGGCTCATCATTTGGAAAATTTAGTATAAATTTGAACAATATTATTTTTAAACAATTTATTCTGTAATAGTTACCATGTTTTGGTGATCTCATTTATACTTATTTAGATGGATATTATTCTAAACAGAACATATTGTTACATAAGCCGAACTAAGAATATATTTCCAAACGCACCGATCTTCTACTATGCTTCTCCAATTTTGAATGCCATATTTTGTGAAATCATAACTTGTTATTTCCATTGGAGTTTTGTCGTAAAATGGCTCGTATTCATATGCCGATGGCTTTATTCATCCTCTTGACATGGCCCACCCAACGCAATAGCTGCAGCTCGATACGTTTTACTGTATCGGGGGGTCAGTCGGCGAGTACAGCTGTTGGTTTATAGACCCGGTCTCTTTTATACTTATGTATTTTTAATTCCACAAAAAAGAAACAGGTTTCCAAAAACACAAAAAATCTTTGTCGTTTTTTTATTATTACTAAAATGAATGTAATCGAGCTTGAGGTCAATGTTGTGCTTTTATTTATTTCATATTTATTGCAATATTTCGAACTTCATTAAATTTCATCTTCAGGGAGATCTACAAGATAAAATAAAAATATAACTTATTAACTATATCACAGCAGTGTTCTTAATTACTAATAGGACATAAAAATACGTAAAAATTGGCGATCGCTTACTTGTAAATAATTAGAATAATAACTTAAAAACTAGCGTAGTGTGCAGGGTTTCGGAGTCGAGGAATTTTTGGCTCGACTCCGACTCCAGACCCGTTTCATTTCACGACTCCGGCTGCGACTCCGGGTCGACCCCGAGAGTAAATTCCTATACCACTAAAAATGAATACAAATCATAAGGACTACATGCAATAAAAATTATAAGCAATTCAAGACCAAGTTTCAAACTGGATGTAAGCCAACATTTTAGTGAGCTTAGCTTTAAAAGGAGACCCCCAATTGAAAAAGCTCAATAAAAGCCATTTTTCATGATTTTTTTCGAGAAAACTACGTAACTTTTTGGCAGATTTTTTTCTTCATCTGAAAGAGAAAAATATTACGAAGTTTTGAGGCCGTCTACGAAAACCTGTTTTTATTAAAGCATTTTGCGGTGCCAACTCTATATCGAAAACTTATAAACCAATTATCATATATTTTTGTGGCCGATTTCGAGAAAAACACAGTTTATATGCTGCATACAAAATAAAATAAATTGTTCCCATCCAACGCCCATACTAAGGCAATATTGCTCCGATCGACTTAGAAATTTGACCACGTATTTTATGCTATTTATACTTTCTACTTTTTTTCTGAAATTTATAAGTCGGGATCACCCCTTAAACTAAAACTCATCGCTCACATTTTCAACTTTGGTTGTGGAGTGGATAATTTTATTGATATGTTTGAGATATATTGTGTACACCACTCAGCACTTAGGCAGATGGATGTTTTCTGGAACTGAAAAATTAGCACACCATGAGATTTCGCGCATGAAAATATTCTACAAAAGTGTTGCTAGAAAAATTTTATGTCAACTAGGACACTTTTACCCGATCATTTCTCATGAAAACTCTATGATTATGTATTTCGTTGAATTTCGTATATGAACATGACACAATGATACAAGGTAACCTCACGCTCACAGCTCACAGAGTTTCGATTTGCAGTCCCTTCATCGACAAAATGATTTTGACAAACTTTGTATGTATATGTTAAAATACACATGCATATATCAGGTTTATTTACAATTTAATTTTAAATTTTTAAATTTTCAGACAATTGGGAGTCCATTTACCCGTCTGACTGGAGGATAACTGTTGAACGGATCAGCCGATGTGGTCCAAGTGTAGTCATGGTAGTATTATGCCCAAACATTGATCAAGTTAGTAAATTGACCATATATCCACTTCTTCCTGTACCAGCCCAACAAAAGCTCAAATATTTTCGCTAAAATATTGCGCACGATAACTCTCGAACGGATCAGCTTATTTGGTCAAAAGATATTTGCTCGTAACATTTCTTCCGGGCCTAGATCAGGTACAGACTATAGTTCCAATCCTTCAAGTACCTCCACACAAAATTTTTGCTTAAGTGCAGTGTAAGGGCTGTTCGAGGACAGTTTTGAAAATTTTACCAATCGTATTCCTTGTGGTCCTTTTTACAGTGCTTGGTACGTTCCAGAACTGCAAGAATCTACTAATATTTATTATTTTTCCCGATAACATAAAGGAAAAAATGTTATTGTATTAAAAAATAGTAGCTTCTTGCAAGTTCTGGAACAGAGCAGTTATGTGTTTCGTGGTCAAGTCCATGCTTCATATTGGTCGAAAAGCTTTAAAAAATCCTACAGTTACCAATATATATGGCTGGTGGTCACAATAAAATTGGCACGATGTATATCGAAAAAATGAATCCAAAACATCCCAGTCATTTCTTAAATTTGGGATCTGTTTTTGGCACATTTAAATCAACCACTCCACTAAAGAGCTAGGGAAGATCTTCTAATAACAGGTAAAAAGGTATCAGCCAACTTTACTGACTGACTGAATTGAATCTTTCATATACGGACACATCGAATACCGGCTACACAACCAAAATGCTTTTTTAAAGCTCAAAAGTATTACGGAGGAGGTACTTGAATGGATCGACAGAATCCATTTTGGAAGTGGATATTAGTTTAGGTGTCATTTCTTTTCGACAGATATCACGCCTACCAGTCATTTCAGTTGGTAATCGTATAAATTAGAGCTTTTGGTCCACTATATCAGAAAGCATGGACTTACACACAAAAACATAATATCGTTGTAAAGAGGACAGGCCTAAAACTGTACTTCAACAAATTCAACTTTTTGGGGAGGTACCTTAAGGAGAAACGCGATATGGACCATTTTTGAAGTTAAACTCAATTTGGACTGAATATTTGGTCCGTTCAAGATATCGCGCGTACCATTCTAGTGACATTTTTTAACTTTATGGGGAGGTACCGGAAGGTGTGCACCGATATTAAACGGCGTTTGCACTAGAGCTTTTACCCGGGATAACGTTTAAGACGATTTATTTTACAAAATGCCAAAATCTTCGAATTTAACCTAAGTATAGACAATATATTACGAAGGCCAATTTTTGGACCAAATCGGTTGATCCGCTCGAGAGTTACCATGCGCACCAGCCAGACAGAGGGACGGACATTGCTAAATCAACTCCAAATTGTCTGAAACGGATTTTGTCCAATCATACTTGGAGTCTAAAATAATTATTTTGATGAGGCACATGTTGGCCGTATGAATGTGTATACACCTTTATGATGTCTCGGAAGTAAGCCTATGTTACAAACAAGGTGTCATTGTTGCATTTTGATAAGGATAATAATGACCTAAGATATAAATCAGATGCTGTTTGTGTCACAATAATATGATCGTTTTAATTTCCTTCAGCAACGTGAACTTCAATTTAATTACAACGGTAAAATAGGCCTATAAAGAAGTTTAAAGTTTTAGAGGTTTTATTTTTGTAAAAGGAAAACATACCTATATGTTGGACAATAGCTTGAGACGATGGCCACCACAAAGGCAAATTTATAAAATATTATAAATATAAAAATAAAAACATCTTGTCTTTTCTTATTTCGCACTAAGTGTGAAGAATCTCTTTAAATAGTTCCTCATAACCTAAACTTGGCAGTAATCGATGTACATCCGGCAAAAAAGGTTCAGATAGATGCGATTGACCGCATATAGATAACGCTTGTTACGTCGCATCAATTGATTGTTGTTGCTGTAGCAATGCAAGCATGTTCGTTTCGTATTATTTCGGTTATCTGGTTCCTCTGTATCCAGACTTTCTGCAATCTCTACTGGCTGTGTCCATAAAGAACCAGAAGACAGGTGAGCAGTTAAACAAATACAGAGTGTCGTGTGGTGCAAATCCACATCCCGGGAATGTTCTGTGTATCGTGCCATCAACTCGGCCTAATATGAATTGAGGCGGCTCTGTTCGTCTTGGCAGCTGACGTTATTCTGCTGTGATGGATGGGGGATGGTTTCCGAGTACGGTATTCACACTATATTTGTACTGCCTGGGGTAGTTACTGGTCGGAATAAGAACACCGTCGACCAATATGTTCAGTGGGACCCTCATTTCAGCCGTCCAAGCAGTGGATTTAGCGATGGCTATATTCATATTCCTCAACTGATTATGTATGTGTTTGTGTTCGCATCAGTAGTTTAATATTGTTTTCGGGTCGAATGGGAACCTTGAACACTGCTGGCAAGCATTTCCTTGATTTGTTCATTCTTCTTCCGTTGGTTGGACTCTGTAACAATATAATAACATTCAAGTTAGAATTCTTTTTACTTGGCATTTCACAATTTAGGTACATACATGTGTCTATCTTGGAAAATTGGAAAAATTTCCCAAAATTACGAACATATTTTATTCTCCAGTCGCAGAAACGTCCTCCACGAACCAATAGACCACCAAAAATTAAAACTATTCACACTTTCTCCCGAAATACATATTAAAATGTTTAATATTTGTTACAAACCAAAAATGAAAAATAAACAAACAATATTTTGTTATTGTTGTCATTGACATACAATAACAACAACAACTTTCATATTGATTCGAATGCATGGTTGTATTTGGCAGCTCAAGGACTGTTTTTCAAATGAGATTACCTTCTTATTCTGCCATGGTATATGAAATTGATTGTGTAGAAAACACGGATACACGTGAACTATATCTGTTCGTGGTGGACAGATCAGGTTATTTGAATGTCTACATCTAAAGCCCTCATTAAGTAATTAACGAATCCTAGAAGAACGATTCGCCGTTTGTCATACATCTGAGTTATGGCGGGATGAATCTGTCGTTGACCAACAACGAAATTGTGATGCCCTAATTCAGAAGCGTAACCATCCGAATTTCATATATAGTTAATAGATTAAGCGAAATGTACCGAAATTCATTAACATACGTTTTTTTTTTGAGAAAGTAACGGGTAAAACTGATAAAGGAAAATGAAAACGTGACAATATCGATTTCTTGAATATGGCAAACCTACATGGAACATTTCTGTAGAAAATTTCAATTTGTTTTACTTTTTGACTTCAAGAACAAAAAGGCCATGGAAGAAACTGATTCTCATTCTATTTAACTGCAAATATGTCATCTTAAAATGATGAAAGAATATCTCAATTGTGGCTTTCATTCCGAAAGGTATTCAGTAAGATTTCCCATAGAGACCACAACGTCTTTAGTAGAACCCAAGGATGACTTCTCATAAAAAACAAGATTACAATACCAAAAGACTTTTACGAAAGAGGTTAATAGACATCGAAACTACCATGCACCCAACGTCGATGAGGCGAGAGTGTTACAAACAGAACATAATTACAATAAGAGATTAACAATAGAGATCCTCCACATTTATAACCTGCCAACAACAAAACGAATAAATAGAAAAAACGGACACAGACAACACAGCTTACTGCTATAGGCATTTAGTACGGAGAAAAGATCGTACAATAAGTAGATAATTATCAGTGCAATAATAACACTTGACGGAGGTAGTCACACTACGCAAGTTTTTAAGTTATTATTTTAATTATTTACAAGTAAACGATCGTACATTTTTACGTATTTCTATGTCCTATTAGTAATAATTAATTATTAGTAAACACTGCTGTGATATGGTTAATAAGTTATATCTTTATTTTATATTGTAGATCTCCCTGAAGATGACATGCAATGAATTTCGAAATATTGGAATAAATATGAAATAAATAAAAGCACAACATAGACCTCAAGCTCGATTACATTCGTTTTAATAATATTACAAAAAGGTCGAACAAAAAACATAAATGGATTTTTTTTGTTTACAATTAGCATAGTATTTTTAATTAAAATATGCATATATTGCCACTATCGAGCACTTTCTTCCGACTTTTATTTTAATTTTAACAGTTACTTTTGCACGTAAACTATTATTCGGGAACATGATCATTCGATCATTTATTGTACGATTGTACGGGTACCTATCAATTTATTTAAACTCATGACAATATTATGAAAAATATCGGATCTTTCAGCACTTCATTTGCACTCATGAAAATTCGATGAGAAAGATCGGATCTTTCACGACTACAATTGCGCTAGAAGACAAGGAAACGGATCGGATCTTTCACGACTCCAGTCGAACTCATGATAATTCAATGAAAAAGATCGAATTGTTCACCATTCCATTTGAACTCATAATAATTCGACGTAAAATATCGGATCTTTCACGACTTCATTTGAACTCATGCAAAAGAACCAGTGAAATCATGATTTCACATGGAAACACTTCCATTTATTTTGCTGGGAAAGATACCATTACTTATGTTTTAGGATGGCCTTGCCTTTTCTTTTTGCTGTATTTTTATCGACAACTTCGGGACGATTAATAGATTACCCAAATGCGGTGGCTAGCTGGGAGACCTATGGACACATAAAGCACGTTAAAAATTTGAGTTGCTATCATTTAATAATGTATTAATACAGACAGTTAACACCCACCATAGACAGTCAAGAAGTCTTAATGCTTTAGGTACGGTCCAAAAATATATATCATCGACTCCGGATCACTACGACTTTTAAAGAATAATGAACTCTGCAACTCAGCTAATAAATTCACGATTAATACAGGGGTACAAAAGCAAATCGATAACCTTACCACCATGGTAAACAAAATCTCCTTTTTTAGTTTAGTTTGGCTCGAGGTCAGTAGAATAAAAAACAATTTTAGTTTTGTTTTTTTTTTATCATTTTATTTTTCCAATATTTCGATCGGCATCGTCGATCATCGTCAGGGATTATACTTTAAAAAACAATTAACAATGATTTTATAACTATATTAACAATTATTATTCTATGACAATAATTACTTTTATTTTTATTCACGAACAACAAACTCTGCATCTACATCCATTTGCAAGTATTTTCGGACTAAAGTTTTTGGTGTTTTTCAACGATGTTTCTATAAATTTGAGCACAATGCTCGGTGTCTGATTTGAAATTCATACGATTCTCGACGGGGACATTAATAATATGAAGCATCTCTAACATATATCTTCGTTTATAATTATTCTCTTGAGTTAGAATGTCAACATTTTTAAAGTTGGGTGCATGCCCTGTTGTTGCACAGTGGGCGGCAAGTGCTGTCTTCTGTTCTAAAGGTTTACCTTTTGTTTTTTGGTCAGATTTGTGGGCACTTATCCTGGTTTTAAGTTTCGATTTTGTAGTCCCAACATATACTTTATTGCATATGTCGGACCCGTCACCATTACATTTGATCTTGTATACGACATTGGATTTGTCGTCTCGAGGTATTTTGGATTTCATCCGACTAAAAAAGTTGTTGTTTGTATTTGTGCTTCGCAATGCCAATTGATATCTTTCTTTATTATATAGATTAGAGTTAGATAATCGTTCAGAAAACCCAGGTATATAAGTCGAACGTTTGTAAATTTTATCTGGTTTTTGTTCAACATTGTCCCGTCTTTTGTATGCAACATGTCTGATGAGTTCATTAATGGTACTGGTTGGAAAATTGTTCATTTTTAAAATAGTTTTGATTTTGTTTATATTTTTGGTATGGAATTTCTCATCACTGATGTTTAATACTCTTTGGATGAAATTAGTGGCTGTATTTATCTTTATTCTGCGTGGGTGTTTTGAGTGATAGTCGATTAACCGTCCTGAAGAAGTGGGCTTTTGGTACCAATCTAAAAGTAGAAGGTTGTCCTGTCTTAAAACAACAGCGTCAAAATATGGTAATTGAAAATCTGATTCGCGTTCCATTGTGAATCGTATATGCTTGTTGTACATATTTAATGCCTTCAATGTGTTATCGACTTGGTCCTTCTTGATTATACAAAATATGTCATCGACATATTTTGTTAACATCCTTGGTCTTATTGGTAGCGTTTTCATTGTTTCATCGAGTAGATCTTCCATCACTATATCCGCGATTATTGGAGAAATTGGGGAGCCCATTGGCATCCCTTTTAACTGTTCAAATACTTTGTCATTGTATACAAAGTATCTCGAATCCTTTATACATACTGTTAACATGTCTATAAATAGATTCATGGGGATATTAGTGTGTTCTTGAATGATATTCCACTTCTCTTGTATTGCGTTTATTGCCATATTCACAGGAATGCTAGGAAACAAGGATACAACATCAAAAGATATAAGCATCTCACTATCGTCAATGTGTTGATTGTTTATCCTAGATTTAAATTCTACTGCGTCTTTTATATTATAGTTCGATTCTACGGTTAAACATTTTAAAATAGATGCCATATATCTGGACAGCTCGTAAGTTGGCGAGTTTGTAAATGAACAAATTGGGCGCAGTGGGATCCCTTGTTTGTGGATTTTTGGTAATCCGTATATTTTTGGTGGAACAGAAGTTCTTGATATTAAGCGGTTTTTATCCGTTTCTGAAATTATGTTTAAATCGAACAATTTTATCACTAGCCTGTTATTCTTTTCTTGTAGTCCTGTTGTTGGACCTTTTCTTAGGCGCCTATACGTGCATATATCCATGAGAATGTGATTCATTTTTGATTCATAGTCATTTCTTAGCATCGCTACGGGTTTTCCCCCTTTGTCTGAGTTTAGTATTATTATTTCTTTATGCTGCTTTAAAAATTTGGATGTTTGTCTCACAGTATCTAGTATGAATCTATCCCTTTTATTGAACGTTGTGTTTTTCATTTGGTCGTTCATGAGTGTAATGAAATTTATTCTCGCTTTCTCTTGATTTTCTTTGGAGTTTAATGTCTGGGTTAACTCCTCTCCCTCAGCGATTACATTGAATAAGGGGAATGTCGTCTTTGTTGTCGGCAATGAGAATTTTGGCCCAAGCGTCAGTGAACACGAGAACAGCGATAGACAAACTTCTATATAATTTCCACATTAAAATACTCAAGCTTGTAATACAAGAAAAACACAAAAAATCAAATATTACAAGAAAAATAATAACTGACACTAAAAATCGTCTTTCAGTTCTCTTGGAAAGAGAAGATTTCAGTTCACTCATTGAGAGTGAAAATACTATTATTCACACACAAAATATGAAACAAAAAACCATTCATATCAACAAACTAAATACGTTGAAACAACAACACCATTGTCAGCTCAATGTACAACAGAATAAAGAGTGGTTCGTTAACGTTACGAACATTGATGTACCAACGAATGTTGAGTGGCTGCTTTCGCTTGGGCCAAAATTCTCATTGCCGACAACAAAGACGACATTCCCCTTATTCAATGTAATCGCTGAGGGAGAGGAGTTAATCCAGACATTAGACTCCAAAGAAAATCAAGAGAAAGCGAGAATAAATTTCATTACACTCATGAACGACCACATGAAAAACACAACGTTCAATAAAAGGGATAGATTCATACTAGATACTGTGAGACAAACATCCAAATTTTTAAAGCAGCATAAAGAAATAATAATACTAAACTCAGACAAAGGGGGAAAAACCGTAGCGATGCTAAGAAATGACTATGATTCAAAAATGAATCACATTCTCATGGATATATGCACGTATAGGCGCCTAAGAAAAGATCCAACAACAGGATTACAAGAAAAGAATAACAGGCTAGTGATAAAATTGTTCGATTTAAACATAATTTCAGAAACGGATAAAAACCGCTTAATATCAAGAACTTCTGTTCCACCAAAAATATACGGATTACCAAAAATCCACAAACAAGGGATCCCACTGCGCCCAATTTGTTCATTTACAAACTCGCCAACTTACGAGCTGTCCAGATATATGGCATCTATTTTAAAATGTTTAACCGTAGAATCGAACTATAATATAAAAGACGCAGTAGAATTTAAATCTAGGATAAACAATCAACACATTGACGATAGTGAGATGCTTATATCTTTTGATGTTGTATCCTTGTTTCCTAGCATTCCTGTGAATATGGCAATAAACGCAATACAAGAGAAGTGGAATATCATTCAAGAACACACTAATATCCCCATGAATCTATTTATAGACATGTTAACAGTATGTATAAAGGACTCGAGATACTTTGTATACAATGACAAAGTATTTGAACAGTTAAAAGGGATGCCAATGGGCTCCCCAATTTATCCAATAATCGCGGATATAGTGATGGAAGATCTACTCGATGAAACAATGAAAACGCTACCAATAAGACCAAGGATGTTAACAAAATATGTCGATGACATATTTTGTATAATCAAGAAGGATCAAGTCGATAACACATTGAAGGCATTAAATATGTACAACAAGCATATACGATTCACAATGGAACGCGAATCAGATTTTCAATTACCATATCTGGACGCTGTTGTTTTAAGACAGGACAACCTTCTACTTTTAGATTGGTACCAAAAGCCCACTTCTTCAGGACGGTTAATCGACTATCACTCAAAAAACCCACGCAGAATAAAGATAAATACAGCCACTAATTTCATCCAAAGAGTATTAAACATCAGTGATGAGAAATTCCATACCAAAAATATAAACAAAATCAAAACTATTTTAAAAATGAACAATTTTCCAACCAGTACCATTAATGAACTCATCAGACATGTTGCATACAAAAGACGGGACAATGTTGAACAAAAACCAGATAAAATTTACAAACGTTCGACTTATATACCTGGGTTTTCTGAACGATTATCTAACTCTAATCTATATAATAAAGAAAGATATCAATTGGCATTGCGAAGCACAAATACAAACAACAACTTTTTTAGTCGGATGAAATCCAAAATACCTCGAGACGACAAATCCAATGTCGTATACAAGATCAAATGTAATGGTGACGGGTCCGACATATGCAATAAACTATATGTTGGGACTACAAAATCGAAACTTAAAACCAGGATAAGTGCCCACAAATCTGACCAAAAAACAAAAGGTAAACCTTTAGAACAGAAGACAGCACTTGCCGCCCACTGTGCAACAACAGGGCATGCACCCAACTTTAAAAATGTTGACATTCTAACTCAAGAGAATAATTATAAACGAAGATATATGTTAGAGATGCTTCATATTATTAATGTCCCCGTCGAGAATCGTATGAATTTCAAATCAGACACCGAGCATTGTGCTCAAATTTATAGAAACATCGTTGAAAAACACCAAAAACTTTAGTCCGAAAATACTTGCAAATGGATGTAGAAGCAGAGTTTGTTGTTCGTGAATAAAAATAAAAGTAATTATTGTCATAGAATAATAATTGTTAATATAGTTATAAAATCATTGTTAATTGTTTTTTAAAGTATAATCCCTGATGATGATCGACGATGCGGATCGAAATATTGGAAAAATAAAATGATAAAAAAAAAAAACAAAACTAAAATTGTTTTTTATTCTACTGACCTCGAGCCAAACTAAACTAAAAAAGGAAATCTGAGTCCAAAGGTCAACAAAAACCACACAAAAAAAAAAAAAAAAAAAAAAGGTAAACAAAATCTTTAAATCCGAAAAACAGAAGGAAATGGACACCGGAAACATATTTGATATTCTTCTAGCTATACTTTTTTACTTGGATTTTTACTTTATTTTGTTTTCGATGTGTAATTCTTATATAATTCGTATTTGAATACAAATGAATGACTAAGTTTACTCAAAACACATGACACAAAGTATATAAAAAAACTTAAGCACTTCATATCTTGTATAAATCAGAAAAAATGGAGGCTGAAAAAATTTGGTGGCGGGTTCTATTCAAGTAAGCGGCAGTGTATTAAGAAATTAACACTTCCCTAACATATCCATAGCTGATATTATGTCGGCAGCGAATATTAAAATTTTAAATCCTCCACTTAGCAGACTCCAACCTAGCTGTCTGCGCAAACCACGCTTTAGCCGTCAGAAACTGCAGCAACACGATACCAACGTTCTCTCTTCCGTCTTCAGCCACATCATACGCTCTGCAACAAATGACACACAACACCGCTAATTGTACATCATTGGTTGATGGCATGTTAGTTATCAATGACCAAGTAGCCATTATAGAAGAAACCGAAGAAGCTCCTATCACAGTCAACGGTACTTTCCTGGTTATCTTCAAAGATCTTGTGAAAATTAATGACACTACGTATTACAACAAAAATTCAACTGTGCCACTGCAACCAGAAATTCCAGGGGCTTGTACTTTCACTATAACACAACTTATTGACATAATTAGCGCACCCTACCTCCACCATATACAGTTAGGGACAAAAGTTTACATACACCCCATAAATCTCGGGTTTTAGGATAAATAATGATTTTTATGAAATTCCAAGTACACAGTTTTTTTTCTTCTCACTAATAAACAAAATTTAATACAACAAAAGTATATTCCATAATACAAGTAACGATAACTTTTACAAAAATCAAAGGATTATGAGAACAAAAGTTTGCTTACACCCCATGGAAATATGTGTATGGCCGTACAATTTATGGTACTAGTAGCAAAATTGTTACATTTAATTGTTATGGTGAATGTCTCTGGGTGTCTGAGATATATTTTAGAAAAAAAAATCATTTTTGGGGTTAAATGCCGTTATTTAGGTTCATACTTCTTGTATAGCTCGTTAACGCGGACTCTTGATTATTTCTATGCAGGTTTTCCTGAGATTTCTCATGAGTTAATAAATTCCTCGGAATTCTTGGCCCAGTTTACCTTCAGAAGGCCTTGAATTGCCTTGTAATATGGTCTAATACAATCCTTAGGCATCAATTAAATCAGATATATTACATATTCTGTTACAAACCTGTTCCCAAAGCTTCCAAAGCTTCCAAAGCATCAAAATATAAACATTACCAAAAAATCATGAAATGTATACTGTGAACAACGTCGTTTTCATATTCTGATCATTACCGACCTATATTGGCGAAGAGTTTCGGATATTTGTACCATATCACAAGGCTACACACTGAAAGAAAAAGCTTCATAATATAAGCGACATCTTACTTTCCATTACTGAAATTTGTCATTGATTTTGAACCAACGTAGAGCTTCATTGTATAAACGAAAAAAGTTTCATTGAAGTAAAATTAACGAATTTGTCCATTAATGCAATGAAACTTCTTCATTGATGCAATGAAGTCTCGTCATTAATGCAATGAAACTTCTTCATTGTTGCAATGAAACATCATCATTAATGCAATGAAATACTTTCATTAATATAATGAAATACTTTCATTAATATAATGAAATACTTTCATTAATACAATGAAATACTTTCATTAATGCAATGAAATATTTTCATTACATACGATACATTTCATTGATGTAACGTAAGATTTCATTTATGTTATGCAGTCATTTCATACTCACGTAATACATAAAAAGTCAACTTTAAATATGTTTAATTTATTTTATTGCAATTAGTTTTGACCATGGATACAATACGTCATTTTAAATTCCTTAGGTATTAACTAAATACATTAATGATACTATTGGTCGTTGTCATCTATAAGTAAAATTGAAAAAATAAACAATTTGTTACTAAGTAACTGGTTTCTACACAATCAGGTATGTGATGAATTTCGAATCGATTTGCAATGAAAACGATTTGTCCAAAACGAGTGAATTGTTCTTAGATGTGATGGGATCCGCATCGAATTTCAATTCCACGTTGTTTCAATTTCATTACATTCCCACAAACAAAAAACGGACTGATGATGCCTAATCTGCAGTTTTAATTAGAAAAATATAAACAAAAAACACTTTTTTAGTCTTGGCGATGGCAAAAACCTAAAAAATTTAATAACAAATAAAATAAATTTGTGTTCTTGTTTAAATTGGGCTATATGGAATTTTAGTGTGGAAATTCTTGTCCAATGACATGAGAACTTTACAAACATTGCAAACAACATATTAAGCGGATGTCTTCACTAAGAAAAATGTTCAAAGTAGATTTTTTGATCCATGTTTTTTTTTATCGAAATATCAAATATTTTCTTAACAAAATATACTAAATATAAGGCAAATAAATGTAAATTGATCTATTCTATATCCGTGTTTAAATTTCAAGCAAATATCTTTTTGATCATAGAACAAAATGGAATATGAAACCGATATCGAAAAAAATTCGATGTCGGAAAATGTACATGCATCACACCTACAGTAGTTTTTGCCTCGTTTTGAGCTCGAAATCGATTTGCATAACATACCTGAATAACTTACCTTCATATTTTGCCGCTCAGTCATCCCCTGTACGTCCATGATGTTGTGATACAGCATACAAAATTCACATAAAACAACTGTACACATAAAAACTACATGATAGAGTTTTAGTTTAATATTTGTATTTTCTTTTCACATTAAAGACTTCATACCTACTTTCAGCGAAGTTTATTATCCAATTGGGTGTTGTCACCAGTTATTGTCTTTTGTCGCTGGACACCAAACTCTTGGCATTTTCTCCGTCATTCCACTCTTTTTTAGATTTTCCATTGCTTACATCTATTACAAAGAAAAACCCAAATAAATGAAAAGTCACTTAACTAAACAAATGAATACATAAAACTTAACAGAAATAGTTTGCCCAATATTTGCATACTTACTTTTCGAAGTTAAACAAAAAAAAAAAAAAAAAAGACGTTATAAAGTCAACTTGTAAACACCCTGTTTACAATATATGTCTCCACTTGAAATCCCCTATACAATTGTTTACTATTTATCTCTTTCATGTACTAAAGTTATTACATTCCATTTTGTTCCTTCCTTGACTTTAAAATGACATTGATATTTTTGCACTTCATGCGACCTTCTGTCTTCATATTACATTCATTGAGTTGTGAGAGTTCAAAGAGTATTGAATAAACGAGTTACAAGTATTAATTAATACTAACCCGAGTTTTATTTAATTGGAGTAGAACCAGTTTAAATACGACTTCAACAGATCAGAAGTGGGATCATAAAGAAAATCCCTATTTATAAAAAAATATATTTTCTTTATTCTACGCCGAGAAGACAGAAAAAACACAATGTCCCAAACCGACAAACCAGATGATGATCATTCCATCCTTGGGGCACCAAACTCAAATTCAACTGGTCTAGGAGCGTCCCATGCTCCCTTCAATACAGGGGCAACAAATGGCGATACTTCCGTACTGTCACTTTTGATTCAACAAAACCAAATGCTTATCAATGCATTGCCAGAGGAGAGGACTTCCTACTACGTGATGCCCGATTTGAACAACACCATCAAGAAATTTAATGGGAAGAGGTCACCAACAGAAGCGAAGGATTGGCGTATGTCCATTAATGGAATTGGTAATATGAATAACTGGCCCGATTCTTTTCGTTTACAGTGTGCCCGATCGAATTTAGAAGGAGCAGCATTAAATTGGTATTGTGCAGCCGAATTTAGAAGCTGGGCAGATTTTGAAACCGAGTTTAAAGAAACCTTCGTTGGACAACAATCTACGGCAGAGCTTTGGGATAAAATGTCCCAGAAGCATTAAGGTGATAACGATGATATCACCGACTATTTCTTCGAAAAAATGCGACTTACACAACAACTTGGATTAGAATTTGATGATGCTCGAAAATTCATAATTAAAGGTATTAAATCCATTGAACTACGAAAATTCCTTCTACAGAGACAGCACATCACTTTCAATGACATAATTACTAACATCCACGATTATATTGATGCTGGCTGCGCTGAAGGTGACGAAAAAGTAGTTAAAATGCAAACACATAGACTTTCCCAAAAGGAGAAGTCTAATGTTCAGCAGACTTGTAGCAAATGTGGGAAATCGGGGCATTTTGCTCGTTTTTGCAAGATTGAAACGTCAAAGCTTAAATGCTTCCGATGTGAAGGAATTGGTCATGTGAAAAAGTTTTGCAATGCACCCATAAAATTTTTGAATTGCCATAAAGATGGCCACACCGTGAATACATGCCCAACTCAGGTCAATGGAAACACACCTAAACCTTCGAATTATGTCCGCTCTACAAACAAAGCCACCGTCGTCACCACTGCCACCACCGCTACAAACATCCACCACTGCGCTAATAGTAAGTATTTCCAAGAAGTTGTCGTAAATGGAAAAATCGTTAAAGCATACATCGATCCAGGGAGTTCCGTTAATATGATGTCCGAAGCTACTGCGAACAAACTAAATATTAAGTTCGGCGAGCCAAATATTAAAGGATTTGACATGGAACCGTAGTGCCTATCGGTGTTTTTGAAGCCAATTTAAAAGTCGATTAAACCTCTGCCAACGTTGAAATTTTTGTTGTAAAAGACACCGAATTGTCTATTCCATTATTAGTTGGTCAGCCTTTTACCGAAAAAGAACATATTACCATGGTGAGACGAGGAAAAACATTGCGTTTCTTTGAAGAAAATACCGAAGACCCAGATGATTGTCTTAAAAACATGAAAATACCTGCATTGCCAAAAACAAATGTCAAACTATGGGTAAAAGAAGCAACAGTCATTCCTCCTAGTTATGTTGGAATGATATCCACACACTGCGACTTCCCCCAAACGGTGGATTTATACATAGAGAACAACCAGAACAAATTTGGCGCACTTATTCCGAAGTGCGTTGTGACCAACGAAACAGGTGAGTGTTCTCTTCTTGTATTGTATGTCACCCATGCACACATAAAATTTGAGAAAGATGAAAAAATAGCTTGCGGGAAGATATGCGTGGAGAATAATTGTGAAGGCGAAAAAGAAATCAACAACACAATAAGTGAATGCAGTTTAACGGCAACAGCAGAGGCATTTGATTTCAACTCAATCGAAATAGGAGACAATGTGAGTGAGGAGGGAGTGGAGAAACTTAAGAGAATAATCATAGAGAATATCTCTTGTTTCTCTTATAAGTTGAGTGATTTGGGGACAACTAGAGATGTTGAGTTCAAAATTGAGTTGACAAGTGATGAACCTGTTACTTTCCGTCCCTATCGATTGAGTGTTTCTGAAAGAGAATATGTGAGAAAGGAGATTGAAACAATGAAAAAAGCCGGTATCATATGTGATTCTGAGTCAAACTATGCCAGCCCGATCTTACTTGTCAAAAAGAAAAACGGAGAAAGAAGAATTTGCATAGACTACAGAGCGTTAAATAAAATAACAAAGAGAATGCAATACCCCCTACCACTAATCCATGACAACATTGACAGGCTGAGAAACAAAAGTTGGTTTACCGCACTTGATATGAAAAGTGGTTATCATCAAATACCAGTGAGTAAAGAGTCCCGACATTTAACAGCTTTTGTGACTCCCGATGGACACTTCGAATATTTACGTATGCCATTTGGAGTCAGCAACGGACCAGCTGTTTTTCAGCAGTTAATAAACAATACACTTGGTTCGCTACGGTTTACTATCGCCCTAGCTTACTTTTATGACATTCTCATACCAGCTGATACATAAGAAGATGGTTTGAAAAATTTGCAAATTGTTATGAATGTACTGAGTAAAGCAAACCTGAAATTAAATTTATCGAAATGCAAATTTCTTTTTAGAAAAATTGAGTATCTTGGTTTTGAGATAGAAAGTGGTGTTTTGTGGCCTGCTGTGAGTAAAATGGAGAGTGTGGCAAAATTTCCAACACCAACTGATGTCCATCGAGTCAGACAATTTATGGGTCTAGCCAGTTACTTTCGCCAGTTTGTTTACAACTTTGGAGTAATTACACAGCCGTTAACGAAGTTAACCCGAAAGAATACCGATTGGCAGTGGACAGAAAAAGAAGAAGAGGCATTCAAATCCATCAAGGAAAAGCTTATATCGCGACCTGTCTTAAACATGTATAGTCCAGAAGCTCGGACAGAGGTTCATACCGATGCTTGTCAAATGGGATTTGGCGGTATTCTTTTACAAGAACAGTCAGACAAGAAACTGCACCCCGTTGCATACGTAAGTAAACAAACAACACCTGAAGAAAGCCGCTATCACTCGAAGGAGGTAGAGACCCTTGCTGTTGTTTGGACTTTACAAAAGTTGCGTGTGTATTTAGTGGGAATCAAATTTGTAGTCATTACTGACTGCAACGCCGTGAGGAGTACGTTTTCAAAAAAAGATTTGATACCACGCATTGGTCGCTGGTGGTTGCAGTTTTCGGAGTTCGAGTTTGATATTATGCATCGCTCAGGAAATAAAATGCAGCATGTTGATAGTCTGAGCCGAAATGCTGTAGGCAATTCAGAAGAAATTGGAACAGTGGCAGATGTTGTTTCTCTTCATACAAGCTTAAACGAGAATGAATGGCTTTGTTTATTGCAGAAAACTGATACAAATGTGGTTGAAATTAAGAATTCCCTCCATAAAACATCTGATTTGGACGGCTTTGACAATAACATAAAACAACAATATGTACTTAAGAGAGATGTAGTGTTCAGAAAGGTCGGTGACGAAGAAAAGTTTTACGTACCACGGCAAGCTAGATGGAAGATTGTTAATAATTATCATGACAAATTTGCTCATGTGGGAGTAGAGAAAACTGTTGCCAAAATTAGAGAAAACTACTGGTTTCCTAGAGTGAAGAATTATGTCAAAAAAATATTGGAGCTTGCGTTGAGTGTTTGTACCACAAACAACCAGGAGGTAAACGACCAGGTATGTTGCATCCCATCGATAAAATTGGTGTGCCTATTCATACGGTCCACTTGGATCATTTGGGTCCTTTCGTAAAAAGTTTGAAAGGTAATTCTTACCTTTTGGCAGTTATTGATGGTTTTACAAAATTTTGTATTTTGAAGGCAGTACGTAATACAAAATCGAATACAACCGTTCAAAAGGTTGAGGAAATGATATCATTATTTGGAATACCAAATAGATTTATTAAGGACCTTGGAACCTCTTCTACAGGTGCGCCTGTTATTAATTTTTGTAAGAATCATAATATTATTCATATTAAGAATGCCACAGCCACCCCAAGAGCGAACGGGCAGATTGAAAGACTCAACAGAAGCATTACGCCGATATTAGCTACAATGAGTAAGCAGGGAGATAATCGTGATTGGGATAGTTTTGTTGGTATTATCCAATATAGTCTAAACAATACTTACCATCGCATTATAAAGACAACCCCCCTCAAAATTCTTTTAAATTATACACCAAGAAATTTGTCGAGCGACCTATTGGAAGATGCTGTAAGAAATCAGAGCCAAGACGACGTTGAAACTATGCGAAATCGAGTACTGCAAAATATAATTGAAGATCAAAGCAAACAGAGTCGTGTATACAACAAGGCGAGATGTGAAGCAACGGCGTACTATCCAGGTGACCACGTTATGATAAAGAGAGTTACCATGCCAGGAGTTGGAGAATCGTCTAAACTGCTTCCACACTACAAAGGGCCATACATAATCACCGAAGTTTTGCCTAACGATCGATACAGAGTGTCCGATATCCCAGGTCTCCAAAGGACTCAAAAGAAATATGATGGAGTAGTCGCCGTTGACCAAATAAAACGAATACTAACACCTGATGATGAAGCAAACGACTGCAATGAAGATCAAAAATCGGACAGTGGCTCATCATGTGTTTTACGAAGGAGTAGAAGAATAAAAGAGAAAACAAAACAAAAAGAATAAATCGAGGACGATTTATAAAGAAGGATGGTCGAATGTAAACACCCTGTTTACAATATATGTCTCCACTTTAAATCCCCTATACAATTGTTTACTATTTATCTCTTTCATGTACTAAAGTTATTACATTCCATTTTGTTTCTTCCTTGACTTTAAAATGACATTGATATTTTTGCACTTCATGCGACCTTCTGTCTTCATATTACATTCATTGAGTTGTGAGAGTTCAAAGAGTATTGAATAAACGAGTTACAAGTATTAATTAATACTAACCCGAGTTTTTTTAATTGGAGTAGAACCAGTTTAAATACGACTTCAACAAACTAAAACAATGTTGTTGAAAATTTGCTGATCAACTTAAGCAATCGCTTATTGTTTTGACAGAGAGAAAGAATGGTTGCTTTGTCTAAAAGCAGAAAACAAAATTAGACATAGCACATTCACACCACATAGCTGAAATTTAATTCATAACAACAAAGAAATAAATAAAAGCAAAACAACTGAGAATAACATGCAGAGAAAATAAGTTTTGAAATACGAATAGAAAAATGAGACAAACCTTTTTTAATGAGCATGAATATGTATGTATATCAAAGCCAATAGCTGACAGTAAAGAATTCTTGTACAGTTACGCCCCTAGTGACGCTTCTGCAAATATTCATGCATAAATATGTATGTATGTATGATGTATCCCCTCATACCAATGTCGAATGTTCGGCACAACTTTCGAAAACGATATCACATTCAAAGAATTGGCAAATGTTTTTCGGGTGTACACAAGCACGTTGTCCTTTTGTTCGTCAAAAGTTTAAAAACGATATCATTTTCGAACATTTTTTACTTCGGAAATTGTTTAGTTTTAAAAATTATTTTATGTAGTTCGAATAAAATTCCCATTTGCTTTTTCAAATATATTCGATATAATATCCGCAATTGGTATGATGGGCATAACAGAACTATCAAGAGACGTCAGATAAAGTTAAACATGTCATGTCCGCCAAAAATGCTTTTTCGGCACTTTCGTAAAAACTATCATCTTTCATTCGCTTATAATATTATTAACGATATTCGAATTCGAAGGTGTCGCTGCCACAAACTGAGCGACGAATGAATCGTTTTCAATTCGTTCTCGTGTGTCGTTTTCGAACAAAATATCCGCAAAATTATCGAAAAGCATTTGAAAACGAATCGTTTGCGATAGCAAATGAAAACGAATCGTTTGCGATAGCAATGATATGGGGGGATGTGATTCTATACACACATATGTATGTACGATTTCAAAATGTATTCTGTTTATGATTGTGGAAAATTTAAAACATTTGTTTAATAAAGAAAAAATAATTAGAAGAAAAACCAGTAAGAAAAGCGTTAAGTTCGGTCGGGCCGAACTTTTTATACCCTCCACCACAAATTTCAGCCATTTCGGTGGATTAATGTGGCAACAACCCTCAAAATACTGAAATTCGGAAGGTACCGTTCTATGGGGGCTATATGATGGCGTGGACCTATACCTACAAATTTCTGGGGGAGAGTTTTATACGCCTAAAGAAGACTAAATACCAAATTTCAGCAATCTCGGTGTGATAATGAGGCTAAAACATTCAAAATATCTAAAATCGGGAGATATTGTATTATGGGGGCTATATCAACACGTGGACCTATATAAACATTTTATGGTAGAAATGGTTCTTAACCTCTGGGAACACAAAATACAAAGTTGAACCGATTCTTTGGTCAAATGGGTCTAATACATTCAAAATATATTAAAATGACGCGTACTTTATAAGGGGCCTTATGTGGGGGCTATACCAAAACTTGGACCTATATAACTCAACTTTGGTAGGAATGTTTTCTGGCCTCTGAAGACACAAAATACCAAATTACAACTAATGCTGTGGTCAAATGGGTCTAATACATTCAAAATATATTAAAATGACGCGTACTTTATATGGGCCTTATATGGGGGCTATACCAAAACGGACCTATATAACCCAACTTTGGTAGAAATATTTTTTGGCCTCTGTAAACACAAAGTACCAAATTACAACCAATTCGGTGGTAAAATGGGCCAAATATCTTAAAAATTCGTTAAAACGACGACGCGTCACGCGTCATTTTGTATGGGGCTATACGAAAGCGTGGACCTACATAGCCCGCTTTCAATACCAGAAGTCCTACGTAAATATAACATATTTTCCCAAAATTTCATCAACCTACGTCAATCCGTTTGGACGCTAGAGTGATTTCCGCAGACGGACAGACGGACGGACATGGCTATATCGATGTAGAATTGCACGCTGATCAAGAATATATATACTTTGTGGGGTCTACAATGATTATTTCGAGTAGTTACAAACGTAGTGACAAACTTAATATGCCCCCATCCTATGGTGGAGGGTATAATAATATTATATGGGTGATAATATAAATAACATCTCAATATAACAGACCATTTGTTCATTTCGCAAAATAGTATTTTGACTTCAGAAATGTTTCATTTATTTAATGAAACTTTTTCATTTAAGTAATGAAACTGTTTCATTTATTCCATGAAGCTGTTTCATTTATTCAATGTTTGTATTTTCTTTTCACATTAAAGACTTCATACCTACTTTCAGCGAAGTTTATGATCCAATTGGATGTTGTCACCAGTTGTTGTCTTTTGTCGCTGGGCACCAAACTCTTAGCATTTTCTCCGTCATTCCACTCTTTTTTTTAGATTTTCTATTGCTTACATCTATTACAAAGAAAAACCCAAATAAATGAAAATTCACTTAACTAAACAAATGAATACATAAAACTTAACAGAAATAGTTTGCCCAATATTTGCATACTTACTTTTCTAAGTTAAACAAAAAAAAGACGTAACGTAAAAGGTTTATCCATCCGCAATTGTCGGCATTATAAAGCCAACTAAAACAATGCTGTTGAAAATTTGCTGATCAACTTAAGCAATCGTTTATTGTTTTGACAGAAAGATAGAAGGGTTGCTTTGTCTAATTTTGTTTTCTGCTTTTAAACTCACACACGCACATTCACACCACATAGCTGAAATTTACTTCATAACAACAAAGAAATAAATAAAAGCAAAACAACTGAGAATAACATGCAGAGAAAATAAGTCTTGACATACGAGTAGAAAAATGAGACAAACCTTTTTTAATGAGCATGAATATGTATATCTAAGCCAATAGCTGACAGTGACGCTTCTGCAAATATTCATGCATAAATATGTATGTATGATGTATCCCAATGTCGAATGTTCGGCACAACTTTGGAAAACGATATCACATTCAAAGAATTGGCAAATGTTTTTCGGGTGTACACAATCACGTTGTTCTTTTGTTCGTCAAAAGTTTAAAAACGATATCATTTTCGAACATTTTTTACTTCGGAAATTTTTTAGTTTTAAAAAATAATTTGATGTAGTTCGAATAAAATTCCCATTTGCTTTTTCAAATATATTCGATATAATATCCGTAATTGGTATGAGGGGCATAACAGAACTATCAAGAGACGTCAGATAAAGTTAAACATGCCATGTCCGCCAAAAATGCTTTTTCGGCACTTTCGTAAAAACTATCATCTTTCATTCGCTTATAATATTACTAGCAAAGTGCCCGCTACTTCGTATGCGAAAAGGATATAAAAAACAAGTAAACAATATAAAATTAAAAATGGCGAACACTGAAAATTTTATTGCACTAATACCAATTTTAATCAATATTTATTGTTATTTTAGTACTGTTCGTACCTCTTTAGTTCTATTTTCAAAAAGATAAGCAGTATCTCACCCTTACATATTAACAGCGAGACCAACTTTGCACACCAATAGTCACCCTAAATCCAAAGAATACTGATTCCAGCACTGTCTCTACACCCAACAACAAATTGAGTGCCATTAAGTACTCTTCGTACCCATAAGTACGATTTTCCAAAACTACCTTAATCCTTCACTTCAACAGTGACTTAAATTAAAAAAAACAGGATTCCAGCGCAATCGGTGCACTCAAATCCAAATTCTACCATTTGGTATATTTCGTGTCCATAAGTACGAATTTCAAAAACTACCTCCACGTATCAATACTACACTCCAACCGTAGTAATACCAAATTCCAGTATTCAAGCTCTATCCGCTCCCTCAAAAACCCACTGTACCAAATTTAGTACTTTTCGTACCAATAAGTACGAATTTCAAAAACTACCTTAATCCTATACTCCAACAGTAATCTCAATTCCAAATTTAAGGATTCCATATCTATTCGTTCACTCAAATCCAAATTGTAAAAAATTTAATACCATTTAGTACTTTTCGTAAACATAAGTACGAATTTCCAAAACTACCTCAATTCTACAACAATAATCTCAATTCCAAATTTCAGGATTCCAGATTCCAAATCCCAATTGTACCAAATTTAGTACTTTTTGTACTCTAAGTACGAATTTCCAAAACTCCTTGGTTCTACACTCCAACAGTAATGTCAATTCCCAATTTCATGATTCCAGCTCTATCCCAAATTGTACCAAATTTAGTACCATTTATTACTATTCGTACCCATAAGTACGAATTTTCAAAAGTACTTTCGTTCTACTCTCCAACAGTAGCCTAAGTTCAAAATTTCAGGATTCCAGCTCCATCCGTTCGCCCAAATCGTAATTGTACCAAATTTAATACAATTTAGTACTTTTCGTATCCATAAGTACGAATTTTCAAAACTACTTTCATGCTACCCTCCAACTGTAGCCTTAATGCAAAATTTCAGGCTTCTAGCTGTATCCGTTCGCCCAAATCGTAATTGTACCAAATTTAGTACCATTTAGTACTTTTCGTACACATAAGTACGAATTTTCAAAACTCACTAATCTCTACATCAGCCTTAATTAAAATTTCAGGATTCCAGCTCTATCCGTTCGCCTAAATCGTAGTTGTACCAAATTTAGTACCACTTAGTACTCTTCGTAGTCATAAGTACGAATTTTCAAAACTACTTCCATTCTACACTCCAATTGTGTCCTTAATTCAAAATTTTAGGATTCCAGCTCTATCATAATTGTACCAAATTTAGTACCATTTAGTACTTTTCGTACCCATAAGTACGAATTTTCAAAACTACTTCCATGCTTCTCTCCAACAGTAGCCTTAGTTCAAAATTTCAGGATTCCAGCTCTATCCTTTCGCCCAAATCGTAATTGTACCAAATTTAGTACCATTTAGTACTTTTCGTACCCATTAGTACGAATTTTCAAAACTACTTCCATTTTACTCTTCCACGGCAGCCTTAATTCAAAATTTCAAGATTCCAGCTCTATCCGCTCAGCCTAAATCCAAATTGTACAAAATTTATTACCATTTAGTACTTGTCGTATCCATAAGTACGAATTTTCGAAACTGCTTCCGTTCTACTCTCTAACAGCAGGCTTAGTTCAAAATTTTAGGATTCCAACTCTATCCGTTCGCCCAAATCATAAGTGTACCAAATTTAATACCATTTAGTACTTTTCGTACTCATATGCACGAATTTTCAAAACTACTTCCTTTCTATTCTCTATCATCAGCCTTCATTCAAATTTCAGAATTCCAGCTCTATCCGTTCGTCTGACTCATAATTGCACCAAATTTAGTACCATTTAGTACTTTTCGTACCCATAAGTACGATTTTTCAAAACTACTTCCATGCTACGCTCCAACTGTAGCCTTAATTCAAAAATTTCAGGATTCCAGCTCTATGCGTTTAACCTAAATCCAAATTGTACAAAATTTAGTACCATTTAGTACTTTTCGCACCCATAAGTACGAATTTTAAAAACTACGTCCATTCTACTCTCCAACAGTAGCCTTACTGCAAATTTTCAGGATTCCAGCTCTATCTGTTCGCACAAATCATAATTGTACCAAATTTAGTACCATTTAGTACTTTTTGTGGCCATAGGTCCAAACTTCCAAACCTACCTCTATCCAACATTCCAACAGTAATTTTAATTTCGAATTTCAGGATCCCAAATGTATCCGATCACCCAAATTCAAATTGTACAGGATTTGGTCTCATTTAGTACTTTTCGCATCCATAACCAAAAATGTCCAAAACTACCTCAATCCTACATTTCAACAGTAATTTTAAGTCCAAATTTCATAATTCCTGCTGTATCCGATCACTCAAATCCAAATTGTACAAAATTTAGTACCACTCAGTACTTTTTGTACCCACAAGTACGAATTTAGTACTTTTCGTTGCCATAAGTACGATTTTCCAAAAGAATGGCAATCCCACATTCCAATAGCAATCTTAATTCCAAATTTCACTATTCCAGCTCTATCCGATCACTTAAATTCATATTGTACGAAAGTTGGTACCATTTAGTACTTTTTGTACCCAAAAGTACGAATTTCGTACACTCCGACAATAATCCTAATTCTCAATTTTAAGGATTCCAGCTCCATCCGTTCTCCCAAATCCAAATTGTACCTTATATGGTACTATTCAGTACCTTTCGTACCCATATATACAAATTTCGAAAACTACCTCCATATCTCAAAGCTACACTCCAACAGTAATAGTAATTCCAAATTTCAGAATTCCAACTTTATCAGTTCGCCCAAATTCAAATTGTACCAAATTTAGTACCATTTAGTACTATTCGTACACATGAGTACATATTTTCAAAACCTCCTCCTTATATCAACTCATCTTCTAAACCTTGATTTTCATTCCAAATTTCAAGATTTTAGCTCTATCCGTTCACGTAATACCAAATGGTAATAAATTTAGTACCATTTAGTACTATTCGTACACATGAGAACACATTTTCAAAATCACCTCCTTATATCAACTCATCTTCAAAATCTTGATTTTCATTCCAAATTTCAAGATTTTTGCTCTATCCGTTCAAGTAATACCAAATGGTACTAAATGTAGTAATTTTTAGTACTTTTCGTACACTTATAGCTCGAATTTCCAAAAACCCTTTGGTACACCTTTTTAACTCTCCATCAGTGAACCTCATTCCAAATTTCAGAATTCTAGCTCTTCGCGTTTGCCTAATACTAAGGGTACCATATTTAGTACCTTTTAGTACTTTTCGTACCGTTCTAGTTCGAATTTCCAAAAACCCAGCCTTATCTGACACTTTCGGACCAAGAGTGACACTCACCCAAAATTTCAAGATTCTAGCTCCAGCCGTTTAGCCTGGGCGTTGATTATGAATCAGTCAGTCAGTCAGTGAGTCATCATTACTCAACTCTTTTATAAGTATAGATTAACGATATTCGAATTCGAAGGTGTCCCTGCCACAAACTGAGCGGCGAATGAATCGTTTTCAATTCGTTCTCGTGTGTCTTTTTCGAAAAAAATATCCGCAAAATTATCGAAAAACATTTGAAAACGAATCGTTTGCGATAGCAATGGTATGGGGGGATGTGATTCTATACACACATATGTATGTACGTGGCAGATTTCAAAATGTGTTCTGTGTATGATTTAAAACATTTGTTTAATAAAGAAAAAATAATTAGAAGAAAAATAATAGTATATGGGTGATAATATAGATAGATAAGATATAATTATAACAGACCTTTTTTCATTCCGCAAAATAGTATTGGGACTTCAGAAATGTTTCATTTATTTAATGAAACTGTTTCATTTATTCCATGAAGCTGTTTCATTTATTCCATAAAGCTGTTTCATTTATTCAATGAAACTGTTTCGTTTATTTAATGACACTATATCATTAATTTTTGGAGCCAACCAAAAACATCAAATATATCAAATTTTCCACCAATTTCTTAAAAAATGTTTGCGTACTAGTTTTCTAAAGCCCATACTATTTAGCATAGTTTCAATACTCACACATTTTTCTAAATTTAAAGAAATAAAAAGTTTCATTACATCAATGAAATCTGTTACATTTATTCAATGAAACCAAAAATCATTAAATTAACGTAAATTTTCATAGCATGAACGAAATATTTCATTGTATTAATGTAACATTTCATAGTATCAATGATAAATAATCAACGAAACCCGTTCATTGATACAACGAAGCATTTATCTTTATCAGTGCAATGTGCCTTCTGTATGTACTTTGCGCCCATGAACTCTGCGGAATCTATTACTTCCTGAGAAATCTCAGGAAAAACGTGAATTTTTCGACTTCCAGGAAGGTATATTATGAACAAGAACAGCTTAAAAGCTTTCTAAGATCTAAAGATTTGCAATCTGACACAAATTTTGTGGTTTTTATTTATTTTATTTATTTATTGAAATTGTATTTGTTTAAGTAAGAATTAATATATTTCAGTTAAATTTGCATTGTTTGGAAATGCACGCTTTTTGCACTATTTTCATTGTGTTTAATTTGCATACTCGTTAGAAAACGGCCTACTCCCTTTTTGTTACAACATTGATATGTCATATAGGAGTTTTCTAACGAGTGCTGTTTTTGCGCCTACGCGACCTTTCGGCATTATTATTGACACTTCGCTTTCGATCGCCACTCGTAACACAGGTAATCTGTTCTTCTATTTTCCCTTTAATTATTTATAATTTATTTACTCAATAAAGCTTCTGCTTTTACACTCTTTGAAACTAAAACGTTCGTGTTTTTATTTATCTCTTTTTCGAAACGCAATTTCGGCGCCTTTACATTTTAGTCCAATCGAGCCGGATACGAGCATTTGGATTGTTTTGGTTTTTGCTCTAATTGGTTTTCGTTTTTTATTCTCACAGCATCAACAACATCTTAATCATCCTCATCAACATCGTCATTAACATCATTATCATTAAAACATCAACAAACCAACAGGTGAGTGCAGTGTTTTATTATTGTGAGCTCGCGTTGTGAAAAAAAAAATATCAAAAAATATAAACAAACATAAAAATTATCCATCGTCCAAAAATTATTTTCGTTTTATTTACAACAACAATAATTACGGCCGCTTTACAACGCGTCGCGTATTCCTTTTTGTCGTTTCTGTTTCTTTCGGTGTTATTATTGAACAGTGAAAACCAATATAAAATAATTTTGGTTGCAAAAAATATTGTGGAAAAAGTGCAAAAAAATTGTCAAAAACAGTGTATTTTTCATTAGTGAATGGTGGTGTAATTATTAATAAAATTTAATTAAGAGTCGTGTTAAATTTCGATAATTTTATTAATAAAATAAATTATTTATTTATTGAAAATTAATTACTTTATTATTTCTATCGGGTTACCACTGTCTTGTTGTGCCTAACAAAAGAAATAAACCACCGAAAAGTACACAAAATTATTCGCACTATTCCCTGTTCAATAATACACAATAATATAAACATACATACGCTAGTGACATACGTACGTCGTCGTCGGTCTCTTGCTTGTTATATACACACACATCACTTACATACATACCATTGCTTTAGGCAGCGACAGCTAGCCTAGTGAAAATAATTTTTTTCGTTTCTCGTTTGTTTGCGTGTACGCTACACACATCGGGTCGGTCGATTGGGGCTGGTTTACACGTTGGGTACAAAAGAGAAAATTGCTTGCATACTAAATTGCAGTGTGTGTATATATAAATATATTTTTGGACATTTTCGATTATCGTGCACCCTACAGTCCGCATTTACGATAATATTAATCGGTTTGGAAAAAATTATTATTTTATTGTAATTGGACATAAAAATAGTAATTTTTTGCCGTTTTTAATATATTTGGTATCGTAAAAAATATTTCAAGCTTATTTATTGAATATTTTGACATAAATATTATATATTTATATATTATTTTTTTGAATTTTTTCGAAATATTTTTGCTTTTTTCGATATTTTATACACTTTTTGAACATTTTTCGAAATTATTAAAGGGAAAAAGTTGGTTTTTCGTTTGTTATCGAACATTTTCGGCGATTTTTCTTAATTTTTCGTAAATTTTGCTATTTTGGTTGATTTTTTCGTGAAAAATCTTGGAAATTCTTGTTGGATTTGGAAAGAATTTTGATCTTTTCGCAAGAATTTAAACTTTTTGATAATTTGAGTTGAAATTTTTTCGCTTTTATCGTTTGTTTGTCGCATTTTCTGCTTGAAAAGCTTGGTTTTTTATTTTTTTCGTAAATTTTGAAGTTTTCGTGCGGTTTTAAAGAAAATCTTTGCAAGATGCCTTTCACTCCTCTCAATGATTTTACCCGAGTTTCGGATAATTTTGAAATATTTTGTGTTAAAATTAAAGACGCGAAGGAAGAAGACTTGGATTTCTTTATCTTAGAAGTAAAAAGTACCGAGTTAGTTAAAAATTGGTCCAAGGTGGAAAGTTCCTTTGATAACTGTTTAGAGTATCTGAAATCGGCTGAGGATACAACTGCGGAAGACATTGGTGTTGTCGATGGTAAATACGCGGTTGTTTGTGAACTTTTTATGGAATGTCAGGCCAAAATAAATAAATATTTGAACAAATTTCGGCGGTCTCGAAAATCGTCCTTGAGCTCTTACAGCAGTTCAGTGGTTTCGTTAAACCAGGATCCTTCCGATATTCCTAAGGATGGACAGGGTTCGTCTGCCACTCCAAGGGAAGCCCCGAGAAACGATCCCGGTTTAAATAACACGAATTCGTCTACTCACACTGTTCGAAGTGTGGGTATTCAGGCTTCTAGCTCCCCAATATCAGGTATTGGGAATTCTAGGGATAGCTCGAATTTTGCTATTGACCCGCCAAATTTAGACATTGTCCATAATTTAGCTTTGCCTCCATGCGATATTCCCGTTTTCGAAGGTGATTTTCTCTCGTGGCCTACTTTTAGAGACTTATTTAGCACGGTCTATATTACAAATTCTAGATTGTCGGATATTGAGCGTCTTTGTCATTTGACGCAAAAAACTAGTGGGGAAGCTCGTGAAATTGTTTCTAAATACCCTTTGACTCACCGTAGCTTTAGTCTTGCTTGGAATGCTTTGAAATCGACTTATGATAATCCTCGTTTGTTAATTCATAGTCAGTTCAAAGTATTATTTTCGCTTCCGGTACTTGAAATCGAGACGTGTTCGGGTCTCAAACAAATCCAGCGTGGTGTTAATGGTTGTTTATCTGCAATATCCATTTACGACGTTAGTACGGAAAATTGGGATCCGTTCTTGGTTTTTATTTGTCTTCAAAGGCTCCCAATATTAACACAAACTTTGTGGGAGCAAAGCGTGAAAGACAAATCGTCTATTTCTTTGTGGAAAGATCTCGACAGTTTTCTAACTGAGCGAATTCAGACGCTCATGTGTCTTCACGGTATGAGAGGAAATGATCCAGTTAAAAAATCTAATGTGAAAAACCTTCAAACACACATGGTTAATACTAATTCATCTCGTTCTCCACAAACCTCGCGGAAAAATGATTGCATCCTGTGTCCTCAACAGTTCCACTTGCTTTTTGAATGTCCTCGATTCAAAAATATGTCCCTCTCGGCTAGGTTTTCCACAGTGAAACGTCGTAGATAGTGTGTGAATTGTTTGCGTAAAGGGCATGAGGTAAAAAATTGTGGTAGTCATCGTCGGTGTTCGAAATGTAACCGAAATCATCATACGTTGTTGCATCGTAGCGATTCGTCTCCTAACAGCTCGACTACAAATGTTCCTTCGGTCAACCGAAACGCAACAAACTCGTCCAACCCTTCACTCGTCGACCGGTCTCGTCCATCCACTTCCACAACAGTGCAAACAATGCATGCTTGTCACAATCAGTCGGTTCTTTTAGGAACAGCTATGGTCCATATAATGCATCATGGCATTTCGTACCCCGCTAGGGCTTTAATAGATCCAGCCTCTGAATCATCTTTTCTGACAGAGCGACTACAGAATAAGTTGAAACTTCCTGTATGTTCAACGAATGCAGTTATTTCGGGTGTGATTTGTGCAATTTCGCCAAATTCGCGAAAAGTTTGTCCCATTAAAATTGGAAGCCCTTGCGATCCCTCGGTATTTTTAGAAACTCGTGCATTGGTATTGCCGTCAATTTCTGGGAACTTGCCTTCGTTTGCAGTTTCAGCTGATTTCAAATCGCAAATGCCAAGTATTCGTCTGGCAGATGTTAATTTGTTCGATTCACGTCCTGTGGATCTTTTGCTGGGTGCAGACTTGTATCCAAAAATCGTGTTAGATGGTTATCAGTCAATTTTGTCGGGAGCATTGCTTGCTCAAAATTCTGTTTTCGGATGGCTTGTCACTGGACCGATCCCATCGTCGGAAGTTCAAACATTTGGCACTACTATTGACGTCGTCGAAGAGGACTCGTTGAACAAAACTTTGTTGCGGTTTTAGGAATTAGAGGAGATTCCTAAACGGAAAATGTTGACCCCCGCAGATCGTATCTGCGAGGAAAATTATGTCAAAACCACGCGTAGGGATTCAGAGGGGAGATATATCGTGACGCTACCTTTGCGATCAGAGTTCGGCGAAGGAATAGTTTTGGGAGAATCTCGTGCTAACGTTCTTAGACAATATATTCGTAATGAGACGTCTTTGACTAGGAAACCATCCGTAAAAGTAATGTACGATAGGGTCGTGATCGAGTATTTATTTATGGCCACATGAAGCTAATAGATATTTCCACAAATGATAGCTCTCTTTCGTGTTATTTGCCTCATCATCCGGTGATTAATTTGGAGAAACAGACTTCTAAGTTGCGTGTCGTTTTTAATGCCTCCAACAAAACTTCGACCGGGAATAGTCTGAATGACGCGTTATATGTTGGGCCTACATTACAACTCGACTTGGTGCTTTTGTTACTTCGTTGGCGAGTGTATAGATTCGTGTTCAATTCAGACATCACTCCCAATATTAACACAAACTTTGTGGGAGCAAAGCGTGAAAGACAAATCGTCTATTTCTTTGTGGAAAGATCTCGACAGTTTTCTAACTGAGCGAATTCAGACGCTCATGTGTCTTCACGGTATGAGAGGAAATGATCCAGTTAAAAAATCTAATGTGAAAAACCTTCAAACACACATGGTTAATACTAATTCATCTCGTTCTCCACAAACCTCGCGGAAAAATGATTGCATCCTGTGTCCTCAACAGTTCCACTTGCTTTTTGAATGTCCTCGATTCAAAAATATGTCCCTCTCGGCTAGGTTTTCCACAGTGAAACGTCGTAGATAGTGTGTGAATTGTTTGCGTAAAGGGCATGAGGTAAAAAATTGTGGTAGTCATCGTCGGTGTTCGAAATGTAACCGAAATCATCATACGTTGTTGCGTCGTAGCGATTCGTCTCCTAACAGCTCGACTACAAATGTTCCTTCGGTCAACCGAAACGCAACAAACTCGTCCAACCCTTCACTCGTCGACCGGTCTCGTCCATCCACTTCCACAACAGTGCAAACAATGCATGCTTGTCACAATCAGTCGGTTCTTTTAGGAACAGCTATGGTCCATATAATGCATCATGGCATTTCGTACCCCGCCAGGGCTTTAATAGATCCAGCCTCTGAATCATCTTTTCTGACAGAGCGACTACAGAATAAGTTGAAACTTCCTGTATGTTCAACGAATGCAGTTATTTCGGGTGTGAATTGTGCAATTTCGGCAAATTCGCGAAAAGTTTGTCCCATTAAAATTGGAAGCCCTTGCGATCCCTCGGTATTTTTAGAAACTCGTGCATTGGTATTGCCGTCAATTTCTGGGAACTTGCCTTCGTTTGCAGTTTCAGCTGATTTCAAATCGCAAATGCCAAGTATTCGTCTGGCAGATGTTAATTTGTTCGATTCACGTCCTGTGGATCTTTTGCTGGGTGCAGACTTGTATCCAAAAATCGTGTTAGATGGTTATCAGTCAATTTTGTCGGGAGCATTGCTTGCTCAAAATTCTGTTTTCGGATGGCTTGTCACTGGACCGATCCCATCGTCGGAAGTTCAAACATTTGGCACTACTATTGACGTCGTCGAAGAGGACTCGTTGAACAAAACTTTGTTGCGGTTTTAGGAATTAGAGGAGATTCCTAAACGGAAAATGTTGACCCCCGCAGATCGTATCTGCGAGGAAAATTATGTCAAAACCACGCGTAGGGATTCAGAGGGGAGATATATCGTGACGCTACCTTTGCGATCAGAGTTCGGCGAAGGAATAGTTTTGGGAGAATCTCGTGCTAACGTTCTTAGACAATATATTCGTAATGAGACGTCTTTGACTAGGAAACCATCCGTAAAAGTAATGTACGATAGGGTCGTGATCGAGTATTTATTTATGGCCACATGAAGCCAATAGATATTTCCACAAATGATAGCTCTCTTTCGTGTTATTTGCCTCATCATCCGGTGATTAATTTGGAGAAACAGACTTCTAAGTTGCGTGTCGTTTTTAATGCCTCCAACAAAACTTCGACCGGGAATAGTCTGAATGACGCGTTATATGTTGGGCCTACATTACAACTCGACTTGGTGCTTTTGTTACTTCGTTGGCGAGTGTATAGATTCGTGTTCAATTCAGACATCACTCAAATGTATCGGCAAATTCGCGTCGACCCTAAACATACCCCGCTTCAAAGAATTCTCTATCGGGACTCGCCAACCAAACCAATTCTCGATTACGAATTGCAGACGGTAACCTTCGGCCTAAATTTTGCGCCTTATTTAGCAATTCGGACGCTATTGCAACTCGCAGATGAGACTGAGACAGAATTTCCACTCGCGGCTAAAATATTGCGAACCTCCATGTATGTGGACGACGTGTTAGCAGGGACTCATGATCTCGAGACCGCGTTAATCGCTAGGGACCAATTGATCTGTGCGCTTTCTTCAGCAAAGTTCGAACTAAGGAATTGGACAGCCAATGACAAGTCCATTCTCGATGGTTTCCCTCCCGAGCATTTAGTTGATGCTCAAGTTTTGTCGTTTGAGGAAGCTAGTGGTTCAAACCCCCTGGGAATTAGGTGGAACGCTAGGTTGGATTCGTTTTACTTTGAAGTTAGTCCCATTGAAACTAAGCCTCAGTATACTAAGCGAGAAGTACTTTCGGCAATCGCCAAACTTTTTGACCCAGTTGGTTGGTTAAGTCCGGTTATTGTAACAGCGAAAATTATAATGCAAAAGGTCTGGATGGATCAGATTGGTTGGGACGATCACCTTTTGCCCGCTACTTATTCGGAGTGGCGTAAATTCGTTGATGATTATCCCCAAGTAAATTTAGTAAAAATTCCTCGGTGGATTCGATATACCCCGGAATGTTCGGCTGAACTTCACGTATTTTCGGATGCCTCGGTTAAGGCATATGCGGGGGTAGCGTATATTAGAATTGAGTCTCCAGATAAAAATGTGTTTGTTCATTTGTTATCGAGTAAGACAAAGGTAGCTCCCTTGAAATCGATCTCACTCCCTCGGCTGGAGCTTTGCGGCGCAGTGTTGGCATCTGAACTTGTAAAAATTATTGTTAAAGAGATCGACTTAGAATTTCGTCAAGTCTACTGTTGGACGGATTCTACAATTGTGTTGTCGTGGCTTAGGAAAACCCCCTCCACTTGGACTACATTCGTGGCGAATCGAGTTTGTAGAATTCAGGAAAACGTTGGTAACCATAATTGGTATCACGTTAGGTCGGAAGATAACCCGGCAGATTTGGGAAGTCGTGGAGTTTCGCCAGCAGATTTGGCGGCTAACCCT
Source organism: Musca autumnalis (assembly GCF_047663935.1). Taxonomy (NCBI): domain Eukaryota; kingdom Metazoa; phylum Arthropoda; class Insecta; order Diptera; family Muscidae; genus Musca; species Musca autumnalis. The sequence continues at coordinate 73,647 of NW_027412310.1, forward strand.
CTTTGGTGGCATGGGCCGAGATGGCTCAGTCTAGACAAGTCGAATTGGTATATTCGAGACCTGGTTCCGCTTGGAACTGAAATAGAAATGCGTCCGGTTCATTGTCACTTCTCGTATTTCTCGTCCAATTTTGAAGATGTGCTGGAAAAGTTTTCGTCACTTATGAAAGCACTTCGTGGTATGGCTTATTGGTTAAGACTCATTCGACAGATCCACCCACGTCATAAGGGTAACTATTCGTATCCACACCCCAGGGTTTCCGCTGCAGAATTAAACGAGGTTCGAACTAAATTAATTGTTACTGCCCAAAAACTCCATTTCGCAGACGAGTATCAATGTCTAATAGATAATAGGCCGCTGCCTAGAAAGAGTCCTCTTGTTCCTCTCAATCCGATCATTGACGAAATGGTGTCATGAGAATGGATGGTCGGCTAACGCGTTCGCCAACTCTTTCGTATTCGGAACGCAATCCAATTATCCTTCCATATAAAAGTAGGTTTGCTCGACTTTTAGTAGAATACGTCCATCTAAAATGTGTTCATGGGGACGTGCAACTCATGCTTAGAACGTTAAGAATGGAATATTGGATTCCACGAGTTAAAAATATGATTCGCTCGGTAGTGCATAATTGCAAAATATGCCTTTTGGAGAAGAAACGACATTGCAGTCAAATAATGGCTGCGCTACCGCCAGAGAGAACCATTATTGATAGGGCGTTCAGTACAACGGGAGTCGACTTCGCTGGTCCTTTCGACGTTAAGTCATTTACTGGTCGTGCGTGCAAGATTACAAAAAGATACGTTTGTGTGTTCGTTTGTTTTTCTACTAAGGTGATTCATTTGGAAGCAGTTTCGGATTTATCGACTGATAATTTTTTGGCCGCACTTCATCGCTTCATAGCACGTCGGGGTTGTCCCCACTCGATATTTTCGGACAATGGTACGAATTTTGTGGGTGCTTCTCGCGAGCTACGTCGAAATTTTCGAGAATTCATTCGGGATAGTTGTGATTCGGTTTCTTCTACATTCGCAGCTCAGGGCCTTTCATGGCATTTCATTCCAACTGGTGCTCCACATATGGGTGGACTCTGGGAAGCTGGAGTGAAAAGTTTTAAGCAGCACTTTCGAAAACAGGTTCGAAACGTTCGGCTTTCCTTTGAAGAATTGGCCACTGTATTGGCAAGAATAGAGGCTTGTTTGAATTCGCGTCCTCTCTGTCCGATGTCGGATAGTCCTGATGAACTGATAGCATTGACACCAGGTCATTTTTTAATAGGCGCGCCTTTACTTGCTCCTCCTGAGCCTGTCGTAGTGAACGAACCGTTATCGCTCGTGAATCGGTTTCGTAAAGTTCAAGCTCTTGCTCATTTGTTTTGTATTAGATGGAAGGAGGAGTATTTGAAAACTCTGCACAAGCGGTATAAGTGGAAATATCCCGAACGGGAAATTGAGAAAGACGATCTCGTTGTCATTCGTCAAGAACAGCTTCCTCCGACGTCATGGAAGTTGGGTCGAGTAGAAAATGTTTACCCGGGTGTTGACGGCCACGTTCGTGTCGTGGATGTTCGTACGTCAAACGGCGTTGTAAAGCGGCCCATATCTAAGTTGGTCACTCTGACCGACCAATCCTCGAACTTCGAGTAACTTTTAATTTTTTCCGCAGTAAAATGGACGCTTCAAATATGTTCGGCATCGATCTCGTTATGCAGATTGATAATCATTTGGAAAAGGCAGATAAAAAGAAGCGGACTACCTCGGAGGTAGTTGAAGAGTTGGTGAAGCCGATATCCGCCGTTAAGCTCACCGAATCCGAAACGGAATCCGTTACTGCGGATCCGATATCAATGGCAACAATTCCCGAATCCGTCACTGCGGGTTCTATTGGGGTATCATCGAAATCCGTCACTGCGGATTTAAACAAACAAAAGTCGACATCTGAATCCGTCACTGCGGGTTCTTTCGTTCCCAATTCGCGCGCGGTGAATACAGATCGTGAGCCCGAATCCATCACTGTGGGTTCAGCTGTGGCCTCCCATGTTCGCACTGTAGAAAGAGAGCGTACGTCCGTAACTGCGGACGATTCGTACACGCCTCATAGATATAGCTGTCGGGTATGTCAGCGTCGGCACTCGTTGAGCGCTTGTAACGAGTTTTTGGCGATGTCTCTTGATTCGCGTCTTAATGTACTAGCTAAACATCGGTACTGCACTCGTTGCTTGGGTAAGTGGCACCAAGCAACATATTGTCATAGCAATAAAGTGTGCTATAAATGCGGCGGTAGTCATCATGTCTTGTTACATGATGATAGGAATGATTTTGGCCCAGGGTCTAAGGCATTGTTCCGTCCGCGTCCGCGAATTATGAAAAAATGAATTGGAATAAAAATGAAATTGCTCACAAACACTGCACCACCTATTCTATTGTATATAATTAATTGCTATTGTAAATACTTATTATCGATCTGTGTTACAACATTAACAATGCTGCAAGGTCGGCGCCAATGTTTAAGTAAGAATTAATATATTTCAGTTAAATTTGCATTGTTTGGAAATGCACGCTATTTGCACTATTTTCATTGTGTTTAATTTGCATACTCGTTAGAAAACGGCCTACTCCCTTTTTGTTACAACATTGATATGTCATATAGGAGTTTTCTAACGAGTGCTGTTTTTGCGCCTACGCGACCTTTCGGCATTATTATTGACACTTCGCTTTCGATCGCCACTCGTAACACAGGTAATCTGTTCATCTATTTTCCCTTTAATTATTTATAATTTATTTACTCAATAAAGCTTCTGCTTTTACACTCTTTGAAACTAAAACGTTCGTTTTTTTATTTATCTCTTTTTCGAAACGCAATTTCGGCGCCTTTACAGTATTCACATGCCAGAAGATGTAATAATCTTATATTAAGGCATGTGATAATATAATGGTAAATTTTACATATTTTGCGTAAGCAAAAGAAGGAACATAGAAACATTAACAAGTTATTATGTAAAAATATTAAGTTACATAGTATAGTAATATTACGTATTATTGAAATAATTTAAAAAGGTAGTGTATGGTCTTGGACCACACTTATTGCAAGCACTGTAGCTTTGTTTTGACGAATTTTGGGCTAGCGGTCCGCAGTATGTACATTTGTACATATTTACACACATACAAATAAACTGCGGCCGCTAGCTATTAACCTGTTGCTCTCCTTCCAATGAATCCTGGAAATTTTTAACTTTAAAAGCAGCACCAATAGCAGCATCAGTTCAGTTCGTCAGAATCTTTCAGAGCGTGTGTCCAAGTTGACCCTCATAAGTGAAAGTTAAATACAACAAAAACTACGAACAAATAGTTAAACAAAATTACATGGTGTTACACTAACGATCACAAAAATTATACATTGAACACAAAACTTTGAAGTTAAAATACACACAAGTACAAATTAGATAAATAATTAAAACTTTGCTATTTAACCTAATATATTGCACTTGAAATTAATCTAAAATTGCACTCCCCCTGTAAATAAAATAAATAGAAACTGAACTTACCTAATTAAAACATACCTTAACTTATCCTAAAAATTGTGCTTAGTAAAACTTACAAACTACATTAAAAACAGCTAAATGCGAAACCCAATTGTACATAAAACATACATTCTAATTAATTCTAGCAAAATTAAGACTCAAAATCTATTTTGAACCAAAATCTAAATTCTGCTACTTAAAACGTTGAAATTGCATTAAAACTCTCACCTTGTACATACACACACACTACATATACCTTGAATTACAAATAAAACTAACTTTTGAAGAATTACAAACACACATATACTTACCTTATTATTTCTAACAAAAAGGGAACAAGTAGGAAAAGCGTTAAGTTCGGTCGGGCCGAACTTTTTATACCCTACACCACAAATTTCAGTCATTTCGGTGCATTAATGTGGCCACACCCTTTAAAATACGGAAAATCGGAAGGTATCGTTCTATGGGGGCTATATGATGGCGTGGACGTATACCTACAAATTTCTGGGGGAAGTAGTTACCCCCAACGAAGACTAAACACCAAATTTCAGCCAAAAGTACCAAATTACAACCAATTAGGTGGTAAAATGGGCCAAATATCTTAAAAATTCCTTTAAAACGACGACGCGTCACGCGTCATTTTGTATGGGGGCTATACGAAAGCGTGGACCTACATAGCCCGCTTTCAATACCAAAAGTCCTACGTAAATATAACATATTTTCCCAAAATTTCATCAACCTACGTCAATCCGTTTGGACGCTAGAGTGATTTCCACAGACGGACAGACGGACGGACATGGCTATATCGATGTAGAATTGCACGCTGATCATGAATATATATACTTTGTGGGGTCTACAATGATTATTTCGAGTAGTTACAAACGTAGTGACAAACTTAATATACCCCCATCCTATGGTGGAGGGTATAATAATATTATATGGGTGATAATATAGATAACATATAATTATAACAGACCTATTGTTCATTCCGCAAAATAGTATTTTGACTTCAGAAATGTTTCATTTATTTAATGAAACTGTTTCATTTATTCCATGAAGCTGTTTCATTTATTCAATGTTTGTATTTTCTTTTCACATTAAAGACTTCATACCTACTTTCAGCGAAGTTTATGATCCAATTGGATGTTGTCACCAGTTGTTGTCTTTTGTTGCTGGGCACCAAACTCTTGGCATTTTCTCCGTCATTCCACTCTTTTTTTTAGATTTTCTATTGCTTACATCTATGAAAATGCACTTAACTAAACAAATGAATACATAAAACTTAACAGAAATAGTTTGCCCAATTTTTGCATACTTACTTTTCTAAGTTAAACAAAAAAAGACGTAACGTAAAAGGTTTATTCATCCGCACTTGTCGGCATTATAAAGTCAACTAAAACAATGTTGTTGAAAATTTGCTGATCAACTTAAGTATTGTTTTGACAGAAAGAAAGAAGGGTAGCTTTGTCTAATTTTGTTTTCTGCTTTTAAACTCACACACGCACATTCACACCACATAGCTGAAATTTACTTCATAACAACAAAGAAATAAATAAAAGCAAAACAACTGAGAATAACATGCAGAGAAAATAAGTCTTGACATACGAGTAGAAAAATGAGACAAACCTTTTTTAATGAGCATGAATATGTATATCTAAGCCAATAGCTGACAGTAGACAAGTCGAATTGGTATATTCGAGACCTGGTTCCGCTTGGAACTGAAATGGAAATGCGTCCGGTTCATTGTCACTTCTCGTATTTCTCGTCCAATTTTGAAGATGTGCTGGAAAAGTTTTCGTCACTTATGAAAGCACTTCGTGGTATGGCTTATTGGTTAAGACTCATTCGACAGATTCACCCACGTCATAAGGGTAACTATTCGTATCCACACCCCAGGGTTTCCGCTGCAGAATTAAACGAGGTTCGAACTAAATTAATTGTTACTGCCCAAAAACTCCATTTCGCAGACGAGTATCAATGTCTAATAGATAATAGGCCGCTGCCTAGAAAGAGTCCTCTTGTTCCTCTCAATCCGATCATTGACGAAATGGTGTCATGAGAATGGATGGTCGGCTAACGCGTTCGCCAACTCTTTCGTATTCGGAACGCAATCCAATTATCCTTCCATATAAAAGTAGGTTTGCTCGACTTTTAGTAGAATACGTCCATCTAAAATGTGTTCATGGGGACGTGCAACTCATGCTTAGAACGTTAAGAATGGAATATTGGATTCCACGAGTTAAAAATATGATTCGCTCGGTAGTGCATAATTGCAAAATATGCCTTTTGGAGAAGAAACGACATTGCAGTCAAATAATGGCTGCGCTACCGCCAGAGAGAACCATTATTGATAGGGCGTTCAGTACAACGGGAGTCGACTTCGCTGGTCCTTTCGACGTTAAGTCATTTACTGGTCGTGCGTGCAAGATTACAAAAGGATACGTTTGTGTGTTCGTTTGTTTTTCTACTAAGGTGATTCATTTGAAAGCAGTTTCGGATTTATCGACTGATAATTTTTTGGCCGCACTTCATCGCTCATAGCACGTCGGGGTTGTCCCCACTCGATATTTTCGGACAATGGTACGAATTTTGTGGGTGCCTCTCGCGAGCTACGTCGAAATTTTCGAGAATTCATTCGGGATAGTTGTGATTCGGTTTCTTCTACATTCGCAGCTCAGGGCCTTTCATGGCATTTCATTCCAGCTGGTGCTCCACATATGGGTGGACTCTGGGAAGCTGGAGTGAAAAGTTTTAAGCAGCACTTTCGAAAACAGGTTCGAAACGTTCGGCTTACCTTTGAAGAATTGGCCACTGTATTGGCAAGAATAGAGGCTTGTTTGAATTCGCGTCCTCTCTGTCCGATGTCGGATAGTCCTGATGAACTGATAGCATTGACACCAGGTCATTTTTAATAGGCGCGCCTTTACTTGCTCCTCCTGAGCCTGTCGTAGTGAACGAACCGTTATCGCTCGTGAATCGGTTTCGTAAAGTTCAAGCTCTTGCTCATTTGTTTTGTATTAGATGGAAGGAGGAGTATTTGAAAACTCTGCACAATCGGTATAAGTGGAAATATGCCGAACGGGAAATTGAGAAAGACGATCTCGTTGTCATTCGTCAAGAGCAGCTTCCTCCGACGTCATGGAAGATGGGTCGAGTAGAAAATGTTTACCCGGGTGTCGACGGCCACGTTCGTGTCGTGGATGTTCGTACGTCAAACGGCGTTGTAAAGCGGCCCATATCTAAGTTGGTCACTCTGACCAACCAATCCTCGAACTTCGAGTAACTTTTAATTTTTTCCGCAGTAAAATGGACGCTTCAAATATGTTCGGCATCGATCTCGTTATGCAGATTGATAATCATTTGGAAAAGGCAGATAAAAAGAAGCGGACTACCTCGGAGGTAGTTGAAGAGTTGGTGAAGCCGATATCCGCCGTTAAGCTCACCGAATCCGAAACGGAATCCGTTACTGCGGATCCGATATCAATGGCAACAATTCCCGAATCCGTCACTGCGGGTTCTATTGGGGTATCATCGAAATCCGTCACTGCGGATTTAAACAAACAAAAGTCGACATCTGAATCCGTCCCAATTCGCGCGCGGTGAATACAGATCGTGAGCCCGAATCCATCACTGTGGGTTCAGCTGTGGCCTCCCATGTTCGCACTGTAGAAAGAGAGCGTACGTCCGTAACTGCGGGCGATTCGTACACGCCTCATAGATATAGCTGTCGGGTATGTCAGCGTCGGCACTCGTTGAGCGCTTGTAAAGAGTTTTTGGCGATGTCTCTTGATTCGCGTCTTAATGTACTAGCTAAACATCGGGACTGCACTCGTTGCTTGGGTAAGTGGCACCAAGCAACATATTGTCATAGCAATAAAGTGTGCTATAAATGCGGCGGTAGTCATCATGTCTTGTTACATGATGATAGGAATGATTTTGGCCCAGGGTCTAAGGCATTGTTCCGTCCGCGTCCTAGTTCAAGGTCCAGTCCGTATCCAAAGTCTGCATCCCGTCCGAGTTTAATTTTGGAATCTCGTTCGTCCGAGGTTTCCAGAGCGATTTGCCCTCCATATCATAGTACGCTGGGGGTCTTGTCTCTGCAAACGGTTGCGACTTTGTCCTGCTCTACCTAGAGTACAATATGTTCATCCATGGTGGACCATTTAAAGTTTCCGACGTCCAACCTAGATGGTTTCAGGCTTTGCCGGGTCACGATAGCTTCCGTCTATGACCCTACACAATCTATATCGTTTGTGGCACGAGTGGCTGATATGAGTCACGTGTACACTCCAAAGGAAGCGGTGCCTGAAAGATTGAAAGAAGCGTTCCTTGGGCTCCCCTTGGCGGACCCACACTTTTTTAGGCATAGTCGCGTTGCTCTGGTGCTTGGTCCAGATGTTTACGCTAAAGTGGTGACTCACCGAGTGCAGGCGTTACCGGGGTTACCTATAGCACAGTACACCATATTTGGTTGGGTGTTATCTGGCGCGTGCTATACGTAGTCCAGGTTCATGTACATACATATGTTATTTATAAGAATTGAATTATGAAAAAATGAATTGGAATAAACACTGCACCACCTATTCTATTGTATATAATTAATTGCTATTGTAAATACTTATTATCGATCTGTGTTACAACATTAATAATGTTGCAAGGTCGGCGCCAATGTTTAAGTAACAATTAACATATTTCAGTTAAATTTGCATTGTTTGGAAATGCACGCTATTTGCACTATTTTCATTGTGTTTAATTTGCATACTCGTTAGAAAACGGCCTACTCCCTTTTTGTTACAACATTGATATGTCATATAGGAGTTTTCTAACGAGTGCTGTTTTTGCGCCTACGCGACCTTTCGGCATTATTATTGACACTTCGCTTTCGATCGCCACATTTAACACAGGTAATCTGTTCTTCTATTTTCCCTTTAATTATTTATAATTTATTTACTCAATAAAGCTTCTGCTTTTACACTCTTTGAAACTAAAACGTTCGTTTTTATACCCTCCACCATATGGAGGGTATAATTAAATTTGTCATTCCGTTTGTAACACATCGAAATATTCGTCGGAGACCCTATAAAGTATATATATTATTGATCAGCATAAAATTCTATGTCGATTTGACCATGTCCGTCTGTCCGTCCGTCCGCCCGTCCGTCCGTCTGTCTGTCTTTTGAAATCAAGATACAGCTCGCAATTTTAAAGATAGAGACTCAAAATTTGGTACAGAAGTTTTTATTACTTGCAGGATGGTTGGTATTGAAAATGGGATATATCCGTCCACGTTTTGATATAGCCCCCATAGAACGGTACCTCCCGATTTTCGGTATTTTGAAGGTTTTAGCTTCATTATTCTACCAAAATGGCTGAAATTTGGTACGTAGTCTTCTTTAGGGGTGTAAAACTTTCCCCAGAATTTTGTCGGTATCGGTCCACACCTTCATATAGCCCCCATAGAACGGTACCTCCCGATTTTCGGTATTTTGAAGGTTTTAGCTTCATTATTCTACCAAAATGGCTGAAATTTGGTACGTAGTCTTCTTTAGGGGTATAAAACATTCCCCCAGAATTTTGTCGGTATCGGTCCACACCTTCATATAGTCCCCATAGAACGGTACCTCCCGATTTTCGGTATTTTGAAGGTTTTACCTTCATTATTCTACCAAAATGGCTGAAATTTGGTACGTAGTCTTCTTTAGGGGTATAAAACATTCCCCCAGAATTTTGTCGGTATCGGTCCACATCTTCATATAGCCCCCATAGAACGGTATCTCCCGATTTTCGGTATATTGAAGGTTTTAGCTTCATTATCACACCGAAATGGCTGAAATTTGGTACTTGGTCTACGTTGGTGGTATAAAACTGTCCCCCATAACTTTGTCGGTATCGGTCCATGCCTTCATATAGCCCCCATAGAACGGTACCTCCCGATTTTCGGTATTTTGAACGTTGTGGCCTCAATATTCCACCGAAATGGCTGAAATTTGGTATTTAGTCTTCAATGTGATATAAAACTGTTCGCCAGAAATATGTCTGTACAGGTCCACGCTTTAATATTGCCCCATTTCTGACTAAAATTCGTCGGTATAGGTCCACGTTTCGATATAGCCCCCATAGAACGGTACCTCCGGATTTTCGTAATACTGAAGATTGTGACGTCAATATCCAACCGAAATGGCTGAAATTCGTTATTAAGTCTTCCAAGAGTTATAAAATATTCCAGAAGAGTATTATCAGTATAGGTCCACGTCTTCCTATATCCCCATAGAAGCGTACTTCTTGATTTTCGGCATTTTTTAAGTTTTAGCCACATTCTCTTACCGAAATATAGGAAATTTAGTATTTAGTCTTCTTTGAGACTAAAAACTATCCTTCAGAAATTTGTCGGTATAGATCGACGTTTTGAAGTAGCCCCCATATGTCGGTTGTTTTACCGAAATTGCTGAAGTTTTTTATTAAGTCTTCATCATACACGAAAGGAAACTAATTATTCCATTTTACTTCAATACAACTTGTGGTGGAGGGTATAACAAGTTCGGCCCGGCCGAACTTAACGCCGTTCTTACTTGTTTTATTTATCTCTTTTTCGAAACGCAATTTCGGCGCCTTTAAAGTATTCACATGCCAGAAGATGTAATAATCTTATATTAAGGCATGTGATAATATAATGGTAAATTTTACATATTTTGCGTAAGCAAAAAAAGGAACATAGAAACATTAACAAGTTATTATGTAAAAATATTAAGTTACATAGTATAGTAATATTACGTATTATTGAAATAATTTAAAAAGGTAGTGTATGGTCTTGGACCACACTTATTGCAAGCACTGTAGCTTTGTTTTGACGAATTTTGGGCTAGCGGTCCGCAGTATGTGCATATTTACACATACAAATAAACTGCGGCCGCTAGCTATTAACCTATTGCTCTCCTTCCAATGACTCCTGGAAATTTTTAACTTTAAAAGCAGCACCAATAGCAGCATCAGTTCAGTTCGTCAGAATCTTTCAGAGCGTGTGTCCAAGTTGACCCTCATAAGTGAAAGTTAAATACAACAAAAACTACGAACAAATAGTTAAAACAAAATTACATGGTGTTACACTAACGACCACAAAAATTATACATTGAACACAAAACATTGAAGTTGAAATACACACAAGTACAAATTAGATAAATAATTAAATCTTTGCTATTTAACCTAATATATTGCACTTGAAATTAATCTAAAATTGCACTCCCCCTGTAAATAAAATAAATAGAAACTGAACTTACCTAATTAAAACATACCTTAACTTATCCTAAAAATTGTGCTTAGTAAAACTTACAAACTACATTAAAAACACCTAAATGCGAAACCCAATTGTACATAAAATATACATTCTAATTAATCCTAGCAAAATTAAGACTCAAAATCTAAATTCTGCTACTTAAAACGTTGAAATTGCATTAAAACTCTCACCTTGTACATACACACACACTACATATACCTTGAATTACAAATAAAACTAACTTTTGAAGAATTACAAACACACATATACTTACCTTATTATTTCTAACAAAAAAGGGAACAAGTAGGAAAAGCGTTAAGTTCGGTCAGGCCGAACTTTTTATACCCTACACCACAAATTTCAGTCATTTCGGTGCATTAATGTGGCCACACCCTTCAAAATACCGAAAATCGGAAGGTATCGTTTTATATGGGCTATATGATGGCGTGGACGTATACCTACAAATTTCTGGGGGAAGTAGTTACCCCCAACGAAGACTAAACACCAAATTTCAGCCATCTCGGTGTGATAATGAGGCCAAAACCTTCAAAATACCGAAAATCGGTATCGTCCTGTGGGGGCTATAGCAAAACGTGGACCTATATAAACATTTTATGGTAGAAATGTGTCTTAGCCTCTGGAAACACAAAATACAAAGGTACAAGCGATTCTGTTGTCAAATTAGACTAATACATTCAAAACATTTAAAAATGACGCGTACTTTATATGGGGCGTTATATGGGGGCTATACCAAAACGTGGACCTATAAACCAACTTTGGTAGGAATGTTTTTTGGACTCTGGAGACACAAACTACCAAATTACAACCAATTCGGTGGAAAAATGGGACAAATATCTGAAAAATTCCTTAAAACGACGACGCGTCAGCGTCATTTTTTATGGGGCCAATACGAAAGCGTGGACCCACATAGCCCGCTTTCAATACCAAAAGTCCTACGTACATATAATAGATTTTCTCAAAATTTCATCCAGCTACGTCAATTCGTTCGGACGCTAGATTGATTTCCACAGACGGACATGGCCATATCGAAGTAGAATTGCACGTTGATCAAAAATATGTATAGTTTGTGGGGTCTACAATGATTATTTCGAGTAGTTACAAACGGAGTGACAAACTTAATCTATATATATAAAAGAGTAGTGAGGTGAGTGACTGACTGACTGACTGATTGAGTGACTGATTCATCAGCGCCCAGACGAAACCGCTGAAGCTAGAATGTTGTTGGGTGTATGTTGCTGTTGGTGTGTAGGGGTGAGATAAGGCTGGGTTTTTGGAAATTCGACGTAGAAGTGTACGAAAAGTACTAAAAGGTACTAAATATGGTACCCTTTGTATTAGGCAAACGGTAAGAGCTAGAATTCTGAAATTTGGAATGGGAGTAACTGATGGAGAGCTAGAAAGATGTACCAAAGGGTTTTTGGAAATTCGAACTATAAGTGTACGAAAAGTACAAAAGGGTACTAAATTTAGTACAATTTAGATTTGGGTGAACAGATAGAGCAGGAATCCTGAAATTTGGAATGAAGGTCACTGATGAAGAGTAACGATGAACGGTTTTTGGAAATTCGAACTATAAGGGTACGAAAAGTACTAAATGGTACTAAATTTAGTACAATTTGGATTTGGGTGAACGGATTGAGCTGGAACCATGTAATTTGCAATGAGGGTCACTGATGGAGAGTAACAAAGAAAGGTTTTTGAAAATTCGAACTATAAGTGCACGAAGAGTACTAAATGGTACTACATTTAGTAAAATTTGGATTTGGGTGAACGGATAGAGCTGGAATCGTGAAATTTGGAATGAGAGTCACTGATGAAGAGTAACAATGAAAGGTTATTGGGATTCGAACTATAAGTGCACGAAAAGTACTAAATGGTACTAAATTTAGTACAATTTGGATTTGGGTGAACAGATAGAGCTGGAATCGTGAAATTTGGAATGATGAAGAGTAACAGTGAAAGGTTACTGGGATTCGAACTATAAGTGCACGAAAAGTACTAAATGGTACTAAATTTAGTAAATTTGGATTTGGGTGAACGGATAGAGCTGGAATCCTGAAATTTGGAATGAGGGTCATGATGAAGAGTAACAATAAAAGGTTATTGGGATTCGAACTATAAGTGTACGAAAAGTAATAAATGGTACTAAATTTAGTACAATTTGGTTTGGGTGAATGAATAGAGTTGGAATCCTGAAATTTGATGTGTGGCAATTGTGTGGCCCATACGTAGTCTGGAAAATGACCGTATTTCCTTTTTTTCTACATTAGTAGGGTAAATAGGGTTGACGCGACTGGGATTGTTGTTGATGTTGATGCTATAATGAAAATGGTTGAATACCACGTTGTAATGTTTGGATATACATTCAAGTTCAGCTTCAATACGAGTTCTCAAATCTATTTTTTCAATAGTGTCATCACACACTAGAGGTGCTGTGCATGAGCACAGACAGACTGTCAGAGAAAATTATAGTTTTCTGTTTTGACAAAATCGCTATGTTTATGGCTTCGATGATACCAGCAGTTTCAGCTGTAAAAATAGATGTAAAATCCATAAGGGTTTTTGTGGCCAATTTGTTACCATTGGAATCAACGACTGCATACGATGTTGTAGAGTTAGTCTTAGAAGCATCCGTGTAAATAAATTTCCAATCAGAATGTTGTGTGCAGAAGTGTTGGAAATGTTGTGCATATATATATCGCAGGGATTTGTACTCTTGCCGAGAGAGCTTAGCGATATATGGCAACGTCTTTCGGAAAACAGCCATGTAGGATACTTAATTTTGTAACGCGGTAGCTTATATTTAAGTTGAGAACGTTGTTCGTTATGGAAAGATATAAGGCAGATGGAACATTAGGAATTCTTTTGGCTTTTAATATTTTAGAAATATCTGCGTCTATGATGGAAGATATAGATGACAGGATTTTTGGTAACAGACGGTTGCGGGCGTCAGCGATACGCTGTTCAAGACATGGTAACCCAGATTCGATTAATAACGTGTTTATGGGAGTAGTCCTGTAGGCATAGATACTACATCTATGCTATTGTGATATTGGTAATAGTGTTCACTATTTCCATATTAAATATTGTTTATATATATTTTGTTCCCTTTCCGCATACGAAGTAGCGGGCATTTGCTAGTATATTATATATTTGAGCTTGGTGATAAGTGACTGACTGACTGACTCATCATCAACGCCCAGCCAATACGGCTAAAGCTAGGAGCTTGAAATTTTACCAGTGGGTCACTGTTGATGCAAATGTGCGAGATAAGGCCGGGTTTTTAGAAAATTCGTCCTGGAACCACAAAAAATAACAACAACAAAAATCCTTATTTTTTATTATTATTACGTACTTATTCACTTAGTTGGCCCTCTGCAAGACATGTGTCAAATTAACAATGCTATAACTTCTTGATACCGTAAAAGATCACACATAATTTTATATTTTGTAGTTTACTTCTAGGCGCACTTATTTCATCGTAAAACAAAAAAAAACATTGTTCCACAACATCCCATACGGGACAAGGGAGACTTCTCTCATATCAATGAGTGCACCCCGATTCATATTTAGCTCAATGATACGGGACCTACTGTTTATCGCCGAGTCCGAACGGCGTGTCATAAGACACCACTTGTGGAGAAGTTTTTCAAGGCTGAAAAACTCAGGAAATGTCGCCAACATTACTGAGGGGTATTTTGCCACCGTTGAAAAATGTTTGCTGATGCCTGGCCGGGGAATCGAACCACCGACCTTCTGCGTGCAAGGCGGGCGTGCATACCATTGCACCACGATGGCACCCATTCATCGTAAACCACTAAATAATAGAAAGACAAGACATTTGTTATCTTCCATTGCAACAGATGTCGCAGTTGGTGATAATGGTATAAACATCAATTACGCAAAAGTACAAACCGATTCTGATTTAGTTTTCACATAACAGGTGTCGCACAAAAGATTTTCATTCGTTAAAATCCAGTTAGAAAAAATGATTACAAGCGATGCATTTGTAAAAATTTTGATTTTCAATTTAAAATTAAAACAAAAATTCTTTCAATAAATGATGTTGGGTTTGTTGAACAAATGAGTTGCTGTTAAAGACAACATTGGGGGAATAAATTCAGAAATCGGCCAGAAATAACAACAACTAAAAACTGTATGGACCTGACTTTTTGGTAATAACTAAATGTTTGCAAATCAATGAAAGTGCACTAAAATTGTGCATATTACCACGATTTATTTGCAATTAAGAATTTTATCGCATATGGAGATGTACAGTTATAACTATTCAATTTTCAATTTCAAAACCTGTAATTTGAAGAAATCGCTAAATAATTAATGAAATCTATAATAGGTAATTGAAAACGATTTTGGAGTATGTGTGTTACGTGAAAAAGGCAGAAAAGTATTACATAACAAGTATTCATCACGAAGGGTTAGGAAAAAGTTCTCTCCCGGCAAAATATAAAGCAACGAATCAGATTTGCTACTAAGAAGATTTCAAGCCGTTAAAGTACTTTGATGACGTTATATTTTCTGATGAGATGAAAATTATGTTGCACTATTACGACGGAACCCAAAAAATATGGCGCAACCCTCTCACAGCCCTGGAAAATAAAAATGCAATACATACTGTAAAGTTCGGAGAACTGTAAGTTATGGTATGGGCATAGACAAATGAAGTGTATAGACAAAGGATTACTTATGTTGAGTGCTGTCAACAGACTCAAACCAAAATACTCAACATTTTTCGAAGTCGATTTTTGAGAAAAATTGCAAGATTTTCTTTTACATCTGAGTATGCAGATTTCGTCAAAAACTAACCCCACACAGTTTTTGTTAGAACAAAATGTTTTTAAAATTGTGTTTTTAATTGAGTTGTTTTGAAAACGAAATCGATGTTAACAAATGAATCGTATAGACAAAGGATTACTCATTCGATTAGTTCCTAGGTTTTTCCATTTTTGAGATATAAAGTTCAGGTCACAGTTTTAGGTTTTTTGTTAGGTTTTCGCGAGTTTCCTTGAAAACGGCAAGTATTGTCAAAATGGGACTAAAAAATGTGAAAAGCAGTGAAAATTTTGTAATTTTTTCCTGGGTTGTACAATTTTTAAGATATATAAGTTAAAGTAGGGAAATTGCAGTCATGACATTGTTTCATATGGAGACGATACAGTCAGTGAATTTTCCTAATCTGAACATCTATATCTCAAAAATGGTAAAACCTACGATAAGATCATAAAATACAATTTTGTAGACAATTTTCACTACTACAAAATTTTATTCCATTTTATAGGGCGCGAAAACCTAAAAAACCCAAAAAATGTGAACTTTGACCGTGATTTATTTAAAAAGCGCTCAGGCGATTTTTTTTATTCCCAGGTGTAAGCTCCTTTCATTTAATGTTGGTTCAAGAGCACCGTATCATGTTATATGCTGTTAACCGATCCAAACCAAAATACTCAACGTTTTTCGAAGGCGAATTTAAAAAAAAATTGCGATATATAAGTTAAAGTATGATAATTGCAGTCCTGACATTGTTTCATATGGAAACGATACAGTCAGTGAATTGTCCTAATCTGAACATCTATATCTTAAAAATGGTAAAACCTACAAAAATATCATAAAGGACAATTTTGCAGAGAAATTTCGGTGCTACAACATTTTCTTTATTCCATTTTGATAGGGCGTGAAAACCTAAAAACCCCCAAAAAATGTGAACTTTGACCGTGATTTATTTAAAAAGCGCTCAGGCGATTTTTTTATTCCCAGGTGTAAGCTCCTTTCATTTAATGTTGGTTCAAGAGCACCGTATCATGTTATATGCTGTTAACCGATCCAAACCAAAATACTCAAAGTTTTCCGAAGGCGAATTTTTTATAAAAAACCCAATATATAAGTTAAAGTAGGGAAATTGCAGTCCTGACATTGTTTCATATGGAGACGATACAGTAAGTGAATTGTCCTAATCTGAACATCTATATCTTAAAAATGGTAAAACCTACAAAAATATCATAAAGAACAATTTTGCAGAGAATATTCGATGCTACAACATTTTCTTTATTCCGTGACCGTGATTTTTTTAAAAAGCGCTCAGGCGATTTTTTTATTCCTAGGTGTAAGCTCCTTTCATTTAATGTTGGTTCAAGAGCACCGTATCATGTTATATGCTGTTAACCGATCCAAACCAAAATACTCAACGTTTTTCGAAGGCGAATTTAAAAAAAAAATTGCGATATATAAGTTAAAGTAGGGAAATTGCAGTCCTGACATTGTTTCATATGGAGACGATACAGTCAGTGAATTGTCCTAATCTGAACATCCATATCTTAAAAATGGTAAAACCTACAATAATATCATAAAGGGCAATTTTGCAGAGAATTTTCGATGCTACAACATATTCTTTATTCCATTTTGATAGGGCGTGAAAACCTAAAATCCCCCAAAAAATGTGAACTTTGACCGTGATTTATTTAAAAAGCGCTCAGGCGATTTTTTTATTCCCAGGTGTAAGCTCCTTTCATTTAATGTTGGTTCAAGAGCACCGTATCATGTTATATGCTGTTAACCGATCCAAACAAACGTCTTCCGAAGGCGAATTTAGAAAAAAAAATTGCGATATATAAGTTAAAGTAGGGAAATTGCAGTCCTGACATTGTTTCATATGGAGACGATACAGTCAGTGAATTGTCCTAATCTGAACATCTATATCTTAAAAATGGTAAAACCTACAAAAATATCATAAAGAACAATTTTGCAGAGAATTTTCGATGC